>NW_013666816.1:82420-104495 GCF_000517525.1 Limulus polyphemus
TCACTATAGTCAGTGTGCTATAAACTTGGAAACTATAACTGTGATTGTTATAACGCTTATCAATCGGAAAATTTCAGATATTTGACCAGGAGGCTTTACCAAGTTCGAACATTACAAATCATTTAACTTCAGTAGATTCATGTCGGACATTTGTACCTTTACGAAGATATTATATAACTTCAGCGGTAAAAGAAACTCGACCTGTAATCGGCGTGTGTGGCCGGTGAATAACTCGCTCATCGTGAACCCTCGATAAGATATCGAATAAGTTCCAGACTAGAAGGAAGACTTTATATTGCTTGTAAGTTTGTGAAACTTTTGTTTATTGATCATTGTTTTTAATAACTATATTATTATCGTATTACTGTGTGTATATTAAAACGTATTTGAGTTAAAAAAGAAAACTATGTACCAATCTTGTTGGCAAATATCATAAACTGACTATATATCGGCTTTTACTTAACTGCTAAATCCAAAGTATAATTTAACTACTAAATTTATAGTATCATGTAGGTCGGTTTCAGACCATTTGAAGTTCCAATACGTAACAAACAATATTCCTGCTAGCAATATTTTTATTGACAAAAATGTTATATCTAGAGAAATACAAGTTATTTTATCTATTAGCATTGTCTGAATACGATAAACCTAATAATAATATTCAGTAAATAAGAATTTCATTCATTTTTGAGTTATCGGAATATTTTGCCATTGCCTACAATACTTTTTAAGCCTACCTAGGCTTACGCGATGTCTTTGCATGCAATATACTTTTTGTACCTTTTAAATAAATATAATTTAACATTCAAATATTCTCAGAAATAGAATGAACATTTATTAAAAATCCAGGTCTCTGTGGTTTATTTCAGTCTTTTAACCTTCACATTATATACCATTGTTTTTCTTTGCAGGAGTTAGGCCTTGTCACGTTGCCACGAATCCGTAAATTACTTTTCACACCACTTTACATTGACGTAATTAATTCATAATCTTTTCTATTCAATGGCATTTCAACTTTGCTTGTATCTAATTTCAAGGCTGAGTTTCATTAGTAGTTGTTTACATCAAATGCTGTGATGATATGGTACGGTGGGCACGAGAGGCTCTTCTAATGACATCACAGAAATAGAAAGAATACAATGTAAATGATAGTGAATACATATCCTCCACAGTGTGGGCAACAAGTTCACAATCAGTGTTAAAAACCAAATGGCTCTTCACATCAATAATCAGGCTTTTTGTTTTGGGAGACTCAGCTACTTCACAAGTTACCAGCTCTCTTTTTTGTTAATCCATATGACAAATATGATACCCCAGAATTGCCGCTGCTCCTCCAAAGATTGCTTAGAGTATATCCTATTGTGATGCAAGGGAACAATTTGTTGTGCATACTCATTAACGTATCTTCCATCAAGCTATACTGCAACAATGATTGGTTTGGACATGAGAATACATATGATTTAATGTTTCTCCAAAATGAAAATACGTCCCTTATAAAACAATTGAAACACTTAGAGAAGCGCATTGCACTGCAGTAATAAGTCATCACGCCGCTATAGTTACTCAAAATACCTCATCTATTTGTTATCCAGATAGTATGCCTTCAGAATTACTAATCTTTCTTACTACCCTTAACTGCCTTTCCTGAGAAAACATGTACTATAAATGTAATGGTGAGAGACAACATGATATGTGTGTATATAGATATATATAGAGAGAGATATTGTAACAAACAGTAAATAACAATATGCACAGTAGTCATGAAACACGTTTGAAAAAATACAACTGTGCAACTGTGATTTGATGTGAAAAGCTTTGCTTCTACACCAGATTTTCTACATTGAACAAAACTTTAACAAATTTTGAAGCATTTCATATGGATGAAGACCTACTTTGGATATGGTCACTAACACCAGCGAGTGATATGTCTCTTACTTTGTCACTCTTAGTCCACACTCATGATCTAGCAGTGATGATGGACACTAGCAACTGCTGCCTACAAATCCACCATAATACTAAGGTGGAAAAATTCTCGATCTATTCAAATCCCTTTGAGGAACAGATATTTAACGAAGTTGTTGATTGGTGAACTTACCTGAGCCACAGGCTTTTTTTCACCCGACACCTTTTTGTTTTAAGATTTGAAATGTAGTTGCTTAATATGCTTCTTTATTAATGTGCTGATTCATTGGTTTGCTCAGTAAGCATTAAGTTTGCTTTGTTAAACACTAATTCTCCTATAACAGTATCTCTGATCTACATCTGAGCCTCATCAAGAGACTTGAAGACATTGAGTGTAATGAGCTCACATCCAAAACCTTAGCACGTGATCTTTACGTTCCTGAACGTGTAAGCTTCATGTTCAGGCCTTAGTGTTTGCTATGCAAACACATGACTTGCAATATCCCTTTTAACCTAAAAAATTCAAGGTCGAGTATTGAGACAAGCCCTTAATCGCAAGATAGCTTCTCCACTTAGGAGTCTGCACCAGTCTGTGTAAACTCATCTACAACATCTCTTTCAATCTTTCTGTTAAATATTTGGCTGTTCCACTCGGCAGCAAAAGACCTTTGTTAAGCTTTTCTTTTTATCTTATCTACCAGCTATATCTCAATTTATGTCACAAACAAAAGCACCTAGCAAGACAGGAAACGCCGAAAGCTATATTGTTCAGCGAGTGCTTAAAATCACACATGTGTATTAACAATGTACAGACTATAATATTTCATATGAAAATATCGTTAAGTAGTTGTCAAAATCGCATGTTTCTTAAGAAAGTTAAACTCTTTATTAATTGTGATTTTTCCTGAGAAAAACTTCCCAGAACATTATTATGTTTACAATTGGCTTCAAATAAACATATACATACTTTTTGTAGTAACTTTTTCGCAGAATTTAAAAGCAGAAAAATGAAAGAAAAACAAAACATTTGGATAACTGGTCTCACCTACATGGGAAGTTATGATAGTCTACAGCATGAGCATAGTGGTTCCAAATGGTTTGAAGATCAGATCGATATATTTTGTTGGTCCGGATTTCTTTTTAATCAAAGCATTCTATGTCTTTGCTAACTTAGACATGATTAATGTGATTTTGTAATAATATACTAAGCTATCAATCTTATATGTACTGACTGAGAAACCATTACCACGAAGTACATGCGTTTCATAGAGAGAAGCATATTCAAGTTTGGCTAAGTGCTAGGAGACGCCCTCAATTAGTCTACTTGATAAAGAAGGTTTTATTTTTTTATCAGATAACAAGGATTTCAACTCCAACTCAAGATTTAATAATATTTTCCCTAAATAATAATGCATACTTAAGGAATGGTTTTGTTGTTGTTAAGCGAAAAGCTACACAATGGACTATCTGTGCTCTGCCTACCACGCGTATCTAAACCCGAATCTTAGTGTCGTAAGCCTATAGCCTTACCGCTGAGTCACTGGGGGATATGCTTAAATTTACAAAGGATATGTTCCCCTAGACAATAGCTCTGAAGAGATCAATGTAAATAACTCAAAATGTGACGCATATCGCATCCTTACTCAAAGTATAGCTTAGTTCATGAGGTCCATTCACTTACTCACTTACCACAAGCAGCATCCTAACATTAAAACAACACAGAAATCCATTTCCGGTTCCAGTTTCAAAGTTTTCAGATTAGTTGAATTAAGTTTACATAAAAGATGACAGCAGCACAATTTCTTATGTATTCCTAGTTTCCATTATGACATTAACTCTAAAGGGTAGTATTTAGGTTATATCTATTCTCAAACCAATGTCCTCAGATGAAAGCTGTACGAATTATAATACAATGGGTCGAGTTAAAGGATTTTGACAGAATTGCAGTTTATGACTATAAATTACTTTAATAAATTACACGTTTTTAATGCCTATGATAGCGATGTATTTTACCTGGGAATACATTTTGTTTTAAGTTCATACAGAATATGCGTTGATACAATCTCTAATCTTGTCTCTGTTGCCAAATACTTAAGCGATATGGACATAAAGACCTGAGTAAATGAAATATCATCTACACTGAACTCGAAATAATCATTTTCTTAAACTATATATAAGAGAATTGTTTGTCTGTTATTGGACATGAATATCCGCTTCTATTTACGAGTTAAAAACTTATGCATAACATGATGCATGTAACTGAATGAATAAACTAGAGATTTCTGTTGAACGATACATCGAAAGAAAGGTTTAATTGTTGTAAAGATAAAAAAACTCTCTGTATTTCAGTGTCTTTCTCCAAAAACTGGCTAAAAATTTTATTATTATCTTATTGGATATATCGCATTTTATGTCCGTTTGTTAGTATTGTTTGTTGTGAATTTCGCGCAAAGCTACACGATGGCCATTTTGCGCTAGCCATCCCTAATTTAACAGTGAAAGACTAGAGTCATCACCACCCACATTATGGATTTTTGCGTTTATTATAGAGTTTTGCCATATTCAGTTATTCTTATACCAGCCTTTATTATTCATTATATTAGATCTGTATTGTGTTTGGTCTCCGATGTACTTGTGTTACGTTGAGTTTCTTTTATCATTTAGGCATGATTATATTCCTTTTGATTTCGCAACAATTTCAATTGTATGATTTAGTTACCACTGATTTATTTTTTTTACTTTTTATCTTATACATTGAGTTTTTCTTCGTAATTGATTGTTGCCTGATATAATATTATTGTGTATCTTATTACCATTATTTTAAGATTACCCAATTTTAATTTAGATCTCCATCTTCTTTTGCCCTCCAGTAGCTCAGCGATACCTATAGTGGGCACATAAATAACCCGTTGTGTTTGTTTGCTTGCAATTGAGTAAAAAGCTTCACAATGGGCTATCTGTGCTCTGCCCACCACAGGTATCGAAACCCGGTTTCTAGCGTTGTAAGTCCGCAAACATACCGCTGTGCCACTGGGGGTCAACCAGCTTAACAACGAATGAGTGAAAGAAACCGTCTTATTTTGTATCTCATACTTCAATCTGAGTCATGTTGAGTTGAATATCTGTAAATAGTTATTTGTGTTTTCAATGTTTCTCTTACTGGCGTGTTTGAATATTTTTTTTAATTATATATATGAATATTTTCTACGTTTATATGAAATTCAATTCTATTAACTTTATAGACTCCCAATGGATCATATGCATGAGAAAGTACTTTTTCTAACTGGCTATTGACTTACTTTTGTATAATAATTTGGCGACACTATATAGCTTTAAAATTTGATGCCAGAAATGACTAAATAAAAAGTTCTCTGAAAACGTTTTGTTCATTTTGTTGACATTTGCCCAAATCTACCCGAAATCTGCCTACGATAGCCATCCCTAATTTTAAAGCAATAGACTAGGGGAAAGTCATTGCTACACACCACCAACTCTTGGACCACTCTAATTCAACAATGCGATTTGACTATCACTCTTATAACATTCACAACCATGAATTGGGCTGCACAAAATCTCAATATGGATAATTTTTGTAATTGCGTGTGCTTATGTAAAAATTGAAAAGGTCAAAAGGCAACTAAATTACTTGGTTGAATAGCGTGGAGTAATAAAGATACATTGATAAGATGCGTGGCAGCATGAAAACAATACATAATGCTTTGTGCAAAACAAGTGCCTCATTTACAAAATTTTAGTTTTCTGTATAACTTATTTGCCTTTCTTTTTATTTTCTATATTAATTTTTATACCGTGAATAAACTAATCATCTACTTATCATTGTTCATCGTTTGTGATTCCTGTATGTATATCACTGTGTTTCCATAATTATTTCTATTACTGTAGGGCGAATTACTTACCTTAGTGAGTTTTTTTTTTTTGTCTTGTGCAGTCTTTATGTTCTTTTATTCTTGTTCCGAAGTGTGTACCAGTTTCTCCAGTTCAAATTGATTTACAGGAACACTGTATTTCATAAATGACGTTTTTGTGTTTGTCATCAGATTTTCTTTGTTCAGTTTTGACAAGGGCAGTTCTGAGTGTTCTGTAAGATTTCAGTGAACATTAATGTTGAACTTTATGGCAACACATTTGACCTTCTCACTTAGATTTCTGCATATAAAAGTGGTAAATAGTGTTGGACGTGTTTTTCTTGTCTGTTATATAGGTTTTCATTTTTATGTTCTTCAATCTATTGATGATGAAACTTAAAAAGTACTCGTTCTGTTCAAAACATGTACGACGTGTCAGTATTTGTTTTTGATGTGGGTTTCGACACAAATGTTTTCAGCTCTGTTGTTCAAGAACTTAATAATATTGCATTTAACAGAAGGTGGATGGTAAGAATGGAAATTCAAGAATCCCTTAGCATGAATTGGTCTCCTTTATATAATTGTGGTGAATTTGCCATCCTGTCTGCTGATCCAAATATTGTGGTTCAACAGACTGTTATTATCTATTTCAATGGTGAAGTTGATTTTGTTGTTTATGGGGTTAAGGTGTTACAAAAAGGCAAGTAGGTTTTGGTGAAAAATGTTTTTTCAACGTAGTTTCTGCAAAAGTGAGGTTTCTTAGTAGAGTAGAGACTCTTTTTTTCAAAATTGTCTATGAAAATGTCTGCTAAAACTGGAGATAGTGGTAATCCGAAGGCAAAACTGTCTATTTATCCAAAGGAGTCGTTGTTGTGCTGAAAGGATGTGGACCATAGATAAATTGTTGTAATAGCTTCTAATTACATTTCAGTTCTGTATGTAACATTCAACAGCCATTGTTTGATGTTGTGGATTTATGATATCAAAACTGTTGATGATATCACGGGATTTGATATGTAAGGCTCTGAGTTGTTCAGTAAAATGTTTTGATTTTTGGACTTGATGTTCAGCCTTATGCTGTAGTGGTGATAGCATAGGTAGTACAAAACTAAGTGATGGCCCTGGCAATAGGTGTGACAGGTATGTTGGGTTTGTCAATCTTAGATTTGGCATCCAGCAAGTTGCATTACATAATGAAAGCAAACCAAAACTGCTTTTAGCCCTTGTGATGACTTGTGTGAGTTTTGCATACATTGAGCATGTATAATGCACCCAACACATTTTAGATGTTAATGTAGCCTACACTTCAAAGCTTGTAATAAAATAAATGCCTCATCTATATTGATGAAGTCTTAATGTTTGGCCTTACATTTGCGTCTGGATCTGAGAACCTGAAAATAGTATTCCAATCCATAAGATAAGTTGGCTTGAAACTGAAACCCAGAAAATTGCACTCCTGTGCACAAAAGTGGGTGTTTTTGTAAATATTGTTGGTAGAGAAAACAATCTCCATAAATCCTGCTGAAATAGCAGAAGTGTAAAATTGTCCTCACCCTGTGACCACACAAAAAGTCGATAGTTTTTATTATTTTGTTTCATATTACCAATATTTTGTGGACAACTTTTTTTAGATTTTCTCATCTTTATCGGCTCTTATTAAAGCCAAATTGCAATTCAAATGGAGTGAGGAATGCAGTGAGGATTTATCCACAACAGAATTGTGAATTCCTGCTAGAAATCAATTTCAGTGATAGTGGAATCAAAGCAATGTTGTCGCACATGCAAGACACAATAGAACAAGTGATTACATATACTATATGTATGCTCAGGGCTCTAAAACACAGATACTGCACAACTACTAAGCTTATTAACCTGGAATACAATTACTGGGATGAATACTTGCCTCATTTTACGATAGCATAATGCTCAATGGAAGAAATACCGACAGACTGCTCACTAGATAAACCCATGTTCGGTTGAAAAACTTTGCTTCAAGTGGATATCATGTATGATCCTCCACATAGATGGGAAGACCCACAGTGCCAACTAGAATATGTAGAGTGCTTGAGGTCTGCATTTGTTGATGCCTACGAATTTGTGTCAATAGCTAAAAAAGGCTGTCATACACTAGTAAAGCTGCTATGATAAGAGCGTAAAGGAAAATATATATACCATAGCTAGAGTGGCTTTGGTAGGCAGCAGAATAGAAGTCTCTTAGCTCTGGCTCGATTACACCTCATCTTGTTACTTGATGAGTCGGTTCTTAAAAATATGAGATACAGCTATCGATTTTGATTAAGTGCATCTATATATAATTGACGAGCCTCTGGTAAATTGGGTTGCTTATGACGAGTCAGATTAAGAGGTATCAAAGTGGTATAATGACGAGAATTCTACCGCATCTCACTACGACGACGAAGATGGGGAGGTAAGGCCTGTAAACACTTACCTGGCTATTTATGATGAATCATATGAGTAAATGCGGGGTCTACAAGTAATACTCAGTTACAATGGGCCATAGAACTGCCAGTGTAGACCTTCTAAATATTACAGCTGGGATTAAACCTGATTATACTGCTAGGATAGTCAGGTAGTAGAAAGACTGCTGATTGAAAGAAAATGGCGATCCTTGCTCTACCAGCTACCAAATAATGTTCACTATACCATGTATATTCTACATTGTGTGACTTCGATTTGATTATTCAGCTAAGATTATCATTAGTTTGAGTAACTAACAACTGAAAGGATGTATCAATCAAATAGCAATGTGCAGCAAAATGTACAGATTACATTTTGCAGCAACCACTTGAGTAACATAGTGAAGTTGCCAGAAAACATAATGCCTAATTCATCGACAGTTTGCATGACTAAAGATTGTAATTAAGTGTTCGAAAACACAGTCGAAAGAGTGGAGAATCCTTTACTTTCTAAACTACTGTGCGACTTTCTAAAAGGCTAAACAACCAACATTTCACGAGAATTATTCACCTAATCTAGCAGAGTATCAAGAGCTCTATGGAGCATATCACTGAAATCGTTGCTAGGTTCTTTATTTTTTTTAATCTGGAAGAACTTTTCCAAATACAGAGATGGAGTTGCGTTTTTATATAAGTATACTAGCGAAAGTACAAGGCCTCGCTCGGGTTATAAGGTTGATATATTCTAGATGACTATGTCATTGTGTGTATTTTGAACCTATTTTAGCATAAAAAATAGCCAAACATATTTTGAAAATATTTTTATTTCCCAGAAACATAAAAAGTCGTAAAGGTACGATAATAATAACATTTTTATAGATAATTATAGTATGGGTGAAGATAACTTAGCCTAGAGTCAAGTGCATGTAATTTGTAATGTAAGTAAAAATATTGATCCAACTTTAAACTTAAATCGTTTCCGATAAGATAAGTAATAATACCCAGATGCACACCCTCAGGGTCGCTTAGTATGGGTGCAAAATTTCAGGTTTCTATGTTCTTTCCTATTGGAGCTATGGCAGTCAAATTTCTTTTCTATGTGCTTCTCGCTAGCTTGTCTCATTAAAAAATGAGCACGCGCATGCGTGCAAGCACGTGGACAAGTAATGATATTCAGGATCTATTTAGTATGGGTGCAAAATTTCAGGTTTCTAGGTTGTTTTCTCTTGGTGTTATGGCAGTTACACACACACACGCCCTTTTATTATTATTACAGATTGAACTACACTATAGTGACAGCATGAACGATTCATCTCGATTTTCATTCGAGAATTTTAATTGAAGACCTTGGTTCAGCTTAATTGGTCTGTGATGTTTATTTAATGAAAACCTGAAAAGTAAATCTCTCAAGTTTCACGGTCATGCCAGGTTCAGACTTCCCTGATGAAGTTATACCACAGGTTAGGATCTTTTCTGTCTGACAGTTGTTACTGTATATGACTACATGATAAAATTATCCGAGATCATTCATGAGTATTACATCACGTAATTGACCACATAAATAGATCAGTTACAGGAGAAAAACAGTTAAGCTACTTGAGAGTGGAATAGAACTTGATTTCAATGCTAAGATTTTCAATATGAAGTTAACTGTGAGTATCGGCCTGTGTGTGGTATTATTTGAAAATAAGTGATATTTTATTGATGCTTAGGAGAGTAGGTTTCAGTTGTATATCGTAATGGAGGTGATGCCGAGACTCATTCCATTTTGGAAAGTAATTTCATCTGTGGTCTCTCCAGTGGAGCAACACTGTGTCTGAGAAAAAAAGACAGATTTACCTGTGGTTTTCAATAAGACTAGTGCATGATATTTTGGTGCTTAGAATAGAAATATTTGAGTGGGTGATACCACCAGTAGTAGATGAAATTCACGACCAGTAGCTTAAATATCATAACCAGTACAAAGTGGGTGCACCCAAAGTTTTGTTTGGTTGTGGCAGAAGATTTTAAGCCATGGAGATAGAACATATTTAGAGAAGAAAAATTGTTGTTTCAGTACAAAGGGCAGTGCAGGTTTTGAGAGTACTAGAGGAGTATGAAAAGTATCCCTGGAATGAAAATCTGAAAATCACCCTATTACTAATATAAAAAAAAAAAAACTTGTACTTGAGAGAAGGCCCTTAAATAAATGACAATGGGGAGAATGTTGTTTCTTAGAGTTAAAAGAGAGATTTGGTCTTACCTGATCTGAGTCAGTGCATGTTCTTAGGATCTAGATTTCCGAGAATATGCCACCCTTTGTTAAAGGAGTAGCACTAGTGGCAACATAGGTGGTTGGACATTGATCAAATTGGAATACACATTTTAATGGTGTATTTTACATGAAACCTGAAGAAGTGTTATTTGGATTACTCAGCCTCTACAGGTAATTTTGGGAGAATTATGGCTATAATCAATCAGGTTATAAACCTCCTTCAATCCGCATGCCTCACTGAACTTTTGAGCAGTTAGATTTCGATTATCTGATATTGTTACTATAGACTTTTGATTTTAAGGTCAAGTTTTGGCCAGACTGGCCGGTTTACTTCAAAACTTTAACTAGATAAAAGCTTAACCCACTGATTCTGCTTGATTGAGTCAGCTTTTGAAGAAAACAGCTTTTTGTCTGGTGGGGAGTTGTACTTCTTCTCAATCCCAAGTCCTCAAAAGCTGTCCTGACCTTCATGTCAGTGGAAACAATGTATGGATACGCGTTGCTTGCAAACATTTCTGATGTACAGGACCTTGCAGTGTCAATAACTGAACTAGTCCTGCAGTCCGAAAAGGACCAGCTGCCTCATGAGCAAGAAAGCTCACATACTACTACACACGCAGACCTAAACCTAAACAGCAGAAGTGTCAACAAAAAAGGAAGTCATTTCAATGCCCTATCAGAAGGTGTACAATTACAAGAAAGGAACATCACCATTGTTTTTGTACATCTCCACAAGAGCACTAGGTCTTATAAACCCCTCAAAATTTTCTCGAACGGTGGTCAGGTAATGTGGAAGAATAAACCAAAAAAAATGACCACTGCTTCAGCATGAAACCAATTATATATGTAAAAGTAGTGAAGACGGAATCATCATACCAGTGTGCATCTGTCAAGATCGAAAAATAGCTTTAACTTCCAGGACCTCCATGGAAAAACGTGAGACACCAGCTGATCTAGCTTTTGAACTTCCAAGAAAAAACCCCAAGACAACATCCAGTGACAGTCTATGGTGGAATTGACCTCTAGCCCAACAACCACTATTGCATAAAAGTTCATTATCCTAAAGGACTCGGTACTCAAGCACCATCATCTCAACATGGGAGAACACATTTTTCAGTTGAGGCCAAAACATCCATCACAGTATGATGAAGAAATTCTGTACCTGCAAGTAGAGTTGACGAGAACAAAAAAGGCATGAGCCACCAACCAGAAAACTAAGGCCTACCTTAGAGTTCTGTTGGCGTGATTATAGTGAATCTAGCTACCCTTGGTGAATGCATCTTTATAATGTTTTATATACATATATATATATATATATATAGCTATGTTCATATATATAGCTAGAGTGCGTTCATGTCTTTTGTCTTATGTATATTCATTGTAATTTTTGAGTGTTTTTATGTTTTTGTAGTTGTTGTTTTTCTTCTGTTTATTGTGCATCATTTCTGTTTGATACATATATTGTTTGCAATGTTAAAGAGTTTTACTTTCTATTTTGTGAAGTATTTTTCATTATTGAGTTATTCTCTCGCTATTAAAGAATTCATTTTATTGAATTTCAAGGCTTGCAAGAACTTCTTAAATTTATGTATTGAATTCCGTTTGTGAAATTTCATAGGAAATGTATTTTGATGTTAAAGGATCTATTTTGTATGTTGCCACTTTTGTATTGTTGAAAGGATTTCGATGCTGTTTTAGATTTATGTATGTTACTAATTTTTCGTTGTTATATGTTTTTTTCATTTTGGTTTAATTTTTTTTATGTTACCAATCTTCATTCTTAAAGAGCTTTTCTGGTTGATAATAACAATACTATTAGGATTTTCGTTATGTCTTAATTATTTTAATGTTGCCAATTTTTAAGTATTAAAGGGCTTTTCACGTTTTCTTAATATTTTCATGTCTAAGACTTATTTTTTCTTGTTACACATTTGAGGCTATGCTATAATAGAAATGATTTATTGTAAACTGAGTATCTTTCTCCAATTACATTTTTTTGTCCTATTGTCTAGCATTTGGTAGTACTACTTGTAACATATTAGGTCATCAAGAAATTAATGCCGCATTTCGGAACAATTTCATTAACCACCCCCAAAAAACGTACATCACATATAATAGTTAAACTAACTGCCTGAACGTCACGTTAGTGTAACCTATATAATGTATAAAGTTTAGTATGCTCTAATCCCGTGCTCGGCATGGACAGGTGGTTAAGGCACTCGACTCACAATCTGAGGGTCGCGGGTTCGGATTCACATCACACCAAACATGCTTGCCATCTGATTAAGGTGTATATCAGTGAAAATTGAGAGCATATCATCTACGCTGGTGGTGCCCCCTTATAGTAATAATACACGATCAGACATAAATTTGGCATGTAATGCTGTTTGAATACAAGAAGGGAAACGCTAGCCACAAAGAATATCAAAGAATTTCATGGAAATATTTTGAACATTTGGAAGTGTCAACTGTGATGGCAGGAGCCGGCATGGTGGAACTGATACTCTAAAGACGCTTGCTGAATGTAACCCAAGTGAAATGGCCCTGAAATTGCATGTCTCTCATGAAACAATACGTAAACATTTAAGGAATGGGAAAACTTCATAAAGAAGGTGTTTGGGTGCTTCAAGAACTCTCCGTTGCTTCGTCTCTTCTAGACAGAATTGTCACCGGTGATGAAAAATAGATTCTCTATGCGAATATTAAACGCCAAAAACAATGGCTCAGTTCTAGACAAAAATCACTTCCGACCCCAAAACCTGGACTCCATCCGCAGAAAGTGATGTTTTGCATTTGGTGGGATATCAAAGGGGTAATTCATTTCGAATTTCTCAATCTGCAGCGAACTGTCAGTGCAGAGATCTATAGTCAGCAACTGGAACGTTTAAATGAAGCCCCCCCATCAGAAACGCCCTTCACTCGTCAATCGGAAAGGTGTTCTTCTTCTCCACGACATGTACCTCCAATGTGGCATGTTTGACGCAACACAAGATTATGAAGTTCTCCTCCACCCACCATATTCTCCAGACAAGACACCAACAGATTATCATCTTTTTTCGTTCGCTGCAACACCATCTTAATGGGAAAACGTATGCAAATGTGGAAGGTGTTAAAATCGGCATGTTTCTTGCTTCAAATCCAAGTGATTTCTTTAATCATGGCATTAAAAACCTGATTGTGAGATGGAAAAGCATCATAGATAAGAATGGAGACTATTTCATTTAATAAATGATTTGTTGTTCGGATTTTTTCATTTAAAAAAAAAGCGACATTAATTTCTTGACGACCTAATATCGGTGTCAAGGAAAATTTAACATGCATATTTTTGGCCATATCGCGACTTTTAAGCTAATTACTTGTTAAATTAAAGTTAACTATCTGCTTGTGTTAAGTCTAAGGTTAGGAAGATGTGCAACTGTGGTATACGAATATACCACATGTTTCTTTATTTTTTTCTGTAGTATTAATGTTAGTTCAAAATCTAGTATTTAGTTCTGAATACGTGTAACATAAAACACATGGCCAAAAGGACCATTAATATTTTCGCCAAATCATCTTGCCTCTGTGTCCTAGTCTTTTCTTTCTGTCATGTCAGGTTTAACTCTCTTGGCCTATTAGAAGGGTCCGGGTCCTTCAACTAGCCCATTGAGTGAATAGAAATCTATCAATAAGTGTCGTGAGTGAGTGACCCGTCACGTGGTGATGCTACCAGAAAAATTAACCAATTTTTTTTTTTTTTTTAGATAACAAGCATATTTGAGACAGTTCTGACTTGACTCTCAATGTATGCACTTCTCTTGAGCTTGTGATCACTGTTTTTGTCTAATTACATTTAATAAAGATTTTTGTCTTTGTGTATTACTATGTTCTTGTCTACTTCAGGTTAAAAATATTCTTCTTATTGAGTATTATACGGTTCGGCCAATCTGTTTGTTGTTCCTAGATCTAAACTCAAAGGGTAGTAATTCAGCAGTAATCATGCTATGTCGAACCTACTGTTATTAGTGGAACAGACTTATCCAGTAAAACCGCATAGTATAAATAATTTAATATGAGAATGCCATAAAACAACAGCTTTAAGATCTTTGCGAACATGTTATCAAAGCCTATACAAACAATTAAAAACTCTAGAAACTAGAGAAAATATATCTTTGAAAAAGTTTTATTCAGAAACTCTTCAAATATAAATAAACATATGTACTTACTGACACTTAAGCATCTCTTCTCATACACGTGTAAATATACTTCAAAGTGAAAAAAAAATCACAAGTACATATGCAAATATAAGCCAGGAACAAAAAAATACATAAAAACTCTTACATAGACTAGAGTATTAATCATCTCATACACCTATCTTTTCATGGTCTTTCATGACGTTTATCACAAATTTTAAATTAATTTCTAAGTTATATGTGAAAGTTTCTTTTGCACTTAGCATTTGTTACTTGGTGTTCATCGCGTAACTTCAGAAATATACTTTAAAGGCTAAACATTCGTTTTTCATTTTTATTTGAGCAAAACAATAGCTCATACTGAAACCCTTCGAGCAAATCTTGGAAGACATTCGACCAGTATATGAGCGTGTATTCTTAATGTCACGAAGTGTAATACTTTTTTTTGTATTTGCTATTTCTAAAGCACAAATACTTGTTCATTTACCAAAGATATTCCTAGCGTGTAATTTTCGAAGCTCACACCAATACTCTAAGTAGACTGCCTAATAAATTGTGGTCTATTATTCTTACAGGAAGTACATATTGATGACTTGTCCAGCATAATTATTGGTCCTATGTATGATAATTGATTATGTATAATTACATATTTCTTATATTTTTTACAGAAATGGTATAACACAACCCGCTCCTAAGACAATGGTTAGGTCTAACTTCCTTAAAACGAACCCTTTAAAATTTACACATATACCAAAGTGCTTTCAACCCTTGTTACATTAACTACATGTACTCGTTAATCAAACTTATTCTCAACATTATTATCCCTAAAGTCTCCATAAGTAAGTCAAACCAATCATAGGTCACTATTTTACTAAGTGTTTAGATAATTCCAAGGATTTGTTTGTTTGTAATTAAGCACCAAGCTACACAATGAGCTATCTATGCTCTGCCCACCACGGGTATCGAAACCCGGATTCTAGCGTTGTAAGTCCGCAGACATAACGCTGTGCCACTTGGAGGCTAATTCCAAGGTAAAGAACATTGAATAAATGGGTATAAATGTAAGTTACACAACAAAACTTACATCATTGCTTAACTGTTGTTTTGCGGTACTGAACCTCAACTTGTGCCTTTTTCCTGTTTTCCAAGTTTATTAAAAGTAATTTAGTTACCAAAAAAAAAAAAAAAGAAATGAAACAACATTTTAAATTAAAAAGATCTTAAATTGAAATGTTTTTGAACAATTGTGTAAAAATGTTTTCTCTGAAAGGATTTATGAGTGAAAATCAAAACCAATGCAAACTAATCATAGTTAGTGACAAAATGTGGCACGGAGAGTTAAGTAAGTATTTTCTTGAACATCCTCAAACTGGTTAGTGTTTCAGTCCCTTTTTGTCTTGCCCAGAAGTGACCTAGTTGTTGACGTACAGAGAGTCCAAACAATATACTGATGAACACACTCCTCACATTCATCTGTAGGCGCGTTATGTTAGCGACTGTTGCTCCCACAATTAAATTTTACAGTTGACCTGTAGGTAGCGCTTGGTGCTGATTGGTTGTCATTTCATTATTCCTCTACTCAAAGCTCAAAATTATAAACAACTATGGCGGAATCTTTTGAGTCTCTGATCTGATCTGATCTGAAAATAACAAACACACTTTTATTGTTTGTTTTTAAAAATAAGATAATTAATTTCGTACTATTGACTGGGATTTGCTTACCTTTTTGTTTATAAAATCGGCATTTTGATTGATAAGTAGCGACGCCCACGTTTCATTTGTTTGTTTGTTATTAAGCACTAAGCTACACAATGTATTACTTGGGCTGTGCCCAGCGCAGGTATGGAAACCGGATTTTCAGAGTTATAAGCCTTCGTATATACCAGTGAACAAGTGAAGGGCACCTCTAGTCTGCAGTGAAAAGTATTACCGTGAAAGAAACTACACCAATAAAAAACACACCTTATTTATCGAAGATTATATTATGGGGAAAGAATTGTGTTATTCTTTCACGAGGAGGTAAGAAACAATTAACGCATCTTTTTTCTTTATTCACTAAAATAAAATTTATATAATATGTAATATAAAGATACACAAATTTGCTAGATGCTTTAACTCTAAAAACAGCAAATTCTTAAGAACAGAGTTTTTTTAAATAGATGTTTTAACTTTACTTTATGGTAATGAATTTGCCTTAACGGCAGCCTTTCACTTTGCTCTGTGAGAAATCGTTTTGTTTTTTTAAGAATATTAATTTGTGTTTTTTTCGAAAGCCATAGTGGTTGTATTCATGAAACTATAAAATTATTTTAATATACCTGTACGCAAATTTTGGAACTTTCTCTTAACTGTTATATTGAAAATGAAATCTGTGACTAATTTGTTAATAGTTCACAATAAAATTACATTACAGTGAAATATTCTTTAACTGAATCAACTAATACAATACATTAGATTAATCATGAAGAGCATTATTCAGTTAATGTTAATATGATCAGTGAATGAACTTCAGAAAATTTCCAATGAAACACCAGTTATTACTTGATTTTAAAAGCATTGATATTTATATCAGGAATTGGAAGAAATCACTCATTTTCTGTTTTAAATACATTTACACCAGCAGTAATTAGTGGGATTAGTTGTAGTATTGATGTTATTTTAATTTTTTGTGTACGATCCATTTGAAATCCGGTACATAAAAGTGTATATAATATTTTAAAAAGAACTGATGGATCCATATGGACTCCAGGGGTATTTCTAGATTAATAACCAAAAGCTCTTCAATCAAAGGTATTACATGAGCTACCCGAATGGTTAGCTTTCTTAAGTTATTTACTTTATTTATGACATTAACATGTTATGGAAAAATCCTTTAAAATGTAGTTTAGCTATAGTTTCCATACATGGAATTTATTTAGACTGTTAAATTTCAACGTAAATTAAAAATAAAATGTTCACATAATGCCCATTCAGAATCACCTAAGAATCCAAACGATAATGTCATGTTTGAGTCGTCTAAAATACGAAAAATACAATAACATACATTATTTCTAATTGTAATCTGTTGTTTTATAATTATCTTGTACACTACTGAGATTTGGTAATATGTAAGCAATTACAAAATTGATATGTCATTAGATAAATGAACATTTCACGTGTCTTGACAGTAGAATATATAGTTGTTTCGGAACATCTTACATTTAGTACCCGTCATGGAAAGGTAGTATCCTCAATCTTGACAGTAGAATATATAGTTGTTTCGGAACATCTTACATTTAGTACCCGTCATGGAAAGGTAGTATCCTCAATCTTGACAGTAGAATATATAGTTGTTTCGGAACATCTTACATTTAGTACCCGTCATGGAAAGGTAGTATCCTCAATCTTGACAGTAGAATATATAGTTCTTTCGGAACATCTTACATTTAGTACCCGTCATGGAAAGGTAGTATCCTCAATCTTGGCAGTAGTATATATAGTTGTTTCGGAAAATCTTACATTTAGTACCCGTCATGGAAAGGTAGTATCCTCAATCTTGACAGTAGAATATATAGTTGTTTCGGAACATCTTACATTTAGTACCCGTCATGGAAAGGTAGTATCCTCAATCTTGACAGTAGAATATATAGTTGTTTCGGTACATCTTACATTTAGTACCCGTCATGGAAAGGTAGTATCCTCAATTCATCCCTGATTATTTACTGTTTTGGTGGTTGATTTAAATATTTTTTTTTGTTTCCGTAAGATTTTGTTACAATGTTACTTGTTGGTAGTGGACTTTTGTTTTAGTGACAAACTGTCAGAATTTAATAGCACTAGTTTGCCGCTTTCTATCCGTATTGTCTTCATTATCTGCAAAGTTTTCAAGTTTATGTCTTATCAGTAGTTTATCAGTCTTCTTTTTGAGCCTGGACTTTTAGGAACTGAAGGTTTTGCTTCCTATACTAGAATTTGTTGACTATATTTGTCATTTTACTTCCTGTGGTGTTTAGGTTGCAACTCCAAATATCTGCCATTCCTTTCAATGCACAAGCACCGCATGTAGAGAGAACTTGAAACAAAACGGGTTTGTAGATTGTTTATTATCTGTTCTTTTATTTTATTCGTAGACATTTAATTGCTTAGAAATTTAGTTGGTTTAGTAAATCATATATGATATGAGGAGAATTGTAAAATAGTTTGTTTGTTTTGAATTTCGCGCAAAGCTACACGAGAGCTATCTGCGCTAACCGTCCCTAATTTATCAGTGTAAGACTAGAGGGAAGGCAGCTAGTCATCACCACCCACCATTAACTCTTGGGCTACTCTTTTACCAACAATTGGGATTGACCGTCACTTTATAACGCTCAGATTGCGAGTCGAGCGTCCTAAGCACCGGGCCATGTTGTGAAATAGAACTTGATACTGAGGGTTGATTGCACTTTACAAAAACCATGTTCTAGGTCCTGTCGCGTTCTTGGAACTAGTTTCTCTCTCGTCGACTGTTCAGTCTGATGGCCACGATTATGCGATATTATTTAACATCGCAATTTACATTGTAACAAGCTTTTGTGAACGATAGCAAGTTCAGTCTAGACCACACAACTAGAGACAAACTTTCCACAGACCCTAAAGTGTACGTGGATGTCGACAGACTAAAGGTAGCAACATCCATGTGAGATACACTGGGAGAATTAACAGGTATATGATCGAGTGAGGTTGTTATGACTCCAGTTTCTTCGGCTATCTTTTTTTTTTCTTCATGAATCTAGCTGTTTATTTGAGGTGCGGAAGAGAGTTAATAAAGTTTCGCCTTGTGACCCTTCGTCGCTTTCAAATTCTTGATATCTTCAAGATATCAAAAGACATGTTCACCTTTTTGATATCCTTGTCTTTATTTCACAGATGAAAGCTATTCTCTTGATTAGAATGGGGTGGAAGCTCAGGGCCTGTTTCTCTCTAAACGCTCTGTTGAGCGAATGTTTCAACTTTTGCGGAGAACATTAGAGTATACAGTCTATCTAATGTTATATCATTTCATTCTACATCGTTAACCAATCTGGGATGAATATTCTTTATTGGAAAGAGTTGTGGAATATCCTTTCATCATCAACTTGTGGGAGTTTGAATTGCCGAGCGGTCGTGATGTCACCGTGACTAAATATATACAGGTGCTAAATTTGTCGCTCATGGCGTAGCAGCTCGCATTTGTGGCAACAATATGCTGTATTAGTTTATGGAAACAATTTTATAAACTACAATTAAGAATGAACACTGACATGCGTGTTGGTGGCCTTAGACGTTGTGTCATTTTTGGTCAGTCTAGCAAGATAGCTATTAGTGTATGCATTGTTTTTGAAGTATTCAAGTTCCTTCAATAGGTATTCTTCGTCGTCAAGTTCCATGTTTTTGTCTTTTTTTATCTATACGTGATAATGTTTTGCTTTGTTTTCTCATTTTGATTTAATCAGTTTGTTAGTGTGATTGCTTTATCTTATCGCAAATCTATACAAAAGTTATAAGCGTTTTGTTCGCCGAAGTGATTAGTCTGCGAAGTTTTGAATTAAAAGCCCTCAAGCTTACAGAGGCGCCAGAAGATGATATAAACAATAACTGAGCTATATTAGTTTCCCTGTGAATTATGTTCCTATAAATAACCATAGCTAACGTAGGAGAGTTGGATCTAGCGAAATATCAAGCAAAAGTAAATAATGTGTTTTTTTATATATATTTGATACTTGAAACCGTCTGTACTTAGTGAAATTCCATAATTACAGGAACCATGGTCGTGAATAAATGATGTATTTGTGAAACGTACAACTGTCTTGTTTTTCCTCAATTCTATAATTGGTTCTTGTTTATATGAAACTTATCGGTCGAATATGTGTGTGTGTGTGTGGGTAGAAGTTAACAATGTTAGTTTTCTGTTCCACGTAACATAATGGATAAAATATTACCAATATAATTCATGAGGTATAATTTATGTTGCGCCAATAATAAAAAAAACAAACTTGATTCCAAATATTCATAACATTTTTAACTGGGCACGCGTGTGAGAGAGAAACAAGCTAGTAACTTGACTGTATAAGAAATGGGACAAATGTACAAATTATTGAACTAATTATGCTAAAAAATCACTCTGACTATTAAGTTCTAAAGAGTATTTATTTATGTAATTAATAATAACACATAATGTCACACTTGAACATCACTCCAAGACATCTTTTTCAGTCCCAGCCTAATGATCCAAATGATTTGGTTTGTTTTGAATTTCGCGCAAAGCTACACGAGGTTATCTGCGCTAGCCGTCCCTGATTTAGCAGTGTAAGACTATAGGGAAGGCAGCTAGTCATCACCACCCACCGCCAACTTTTGGGCTACTCTTTTACCTGCGATTAGTGGGCTTGACCGCCACATTATAACGCCCCCACGGCTGAAAGGGCGAGCATGTTTGGTGGGACGGAGATACGAGCCCGAGACCCTCAGATTGCGAGTCGAGCGCCCTAACCACCTGGCCATGTCGGGCCAAATAAGATTAGAAGTAAATAAGATAATCTCTGATTGCGAAACAAACCTCTACACATGGATTGATATGTCAAGTCATATCCGTTCAACCTCTGATATATCTTTATTCAAATCTGTAACTCAAAAGTACGTACCTAATCCTTAGGATCACTGATTTATGGTATATATTTCCAAATACTTTAAAGTGCCACAGATTCTATAGGCACTAAACATTATTATAATAATTATTTTTAATTGTAATGGAAATTTCTGACGTATGCCAACTAAGCTTACAACGCTTATTGCCCCTAGAAACCTCCCCTACTGAAAAAAAGATACAATAACCCACCTACCACCAATTACTGCATGTCTGACATGTAAAGGTTATGTGTCTTTCTATTTGTAAGTTGTGTTTATAACAAAGCTACTGAGGCTATCAGCATCCGTTTCCCATTTTGATTGCACAATTCACAATTAGTAGGCCTATGGTCTCAACTGCAAAGGTACGAAAAGTACACTAAAAGACACACGTTACCGACTAGAATATTACGTCTTTAGCTATGGTTGAAAATTTCTTTTAAAATATTGATGATAGCATACTCAACTCATATTATTGCGTTTTATGTCATAATTCACAATTCAGTAGATACGATTGACAGAGTGCAGACATCAGTGACGTTAAACTGAAGATGGAGTCGGGAGTGATATTATCATTCATATAAGTTTAAGCATATTAAATCTGTGTGCGCTTGTAAACCAAATTTAACCAGATAAGAAGAAAATCTAAACCTTAGAAATACACGCTTGCACGGATAAATGTAATTTGAGAGAATTACTCAAAATTTTGACAATGTAAATTGTGAACTACGCTAGGTAGTTATTTACTGAAATGTGACAGGAAGTAAAAGATTTATTTGTTTGTTTTGAATTTCGCGCAAAGCTACACGAGGGCTATCTGCGTTAGCCGTCCCTAATTTAGCA
>NW_013666816.1:104505-107030 GCF_000517525.1 Limulus polyphemus
CAACTCTTGGGCTACTCTTTTACCAGCGATTAGTGGGGCTTGACCGCCACATTATAACGCCCCCACGGCTGGAAGGGCGAGCATGTTTGGTGGAAGGGGATACGAACTCGCGACCCTAAGATTGCGAGTCGAGCGCCCTAACCACCTGGCCATGCCGGGCGGAAGTGAAAGAAAACGTCATAACAGGAGTATGTCATTATACTTTCCCGCTGATCAATTACAGATTTGTTTTTGAAGTGTATCATTTTATTTTAACATCGACATTTTTTTTAATTCCAGTACTTTATTATTGTTGTCTAATTATTGTTTTTTGTTTCCTATTTAGCCTATTCATTGTTTTGTCGTCGGTCCATTACTAAAGGATACTAACAACTAGTAATTATGTATATAAAACATTTACCAAAACACAGGAATAACTAACAGAATTAAACTGAAATAGCAATATTAATATTCTATCCAAATACAAATTCTGAATTATAAAAAAAATGTTAAAATAGTAATATTTATTAAAGCTGTGGTTGGTTTTAGCGCAAAGCTACCCAATAGGTCATCCGCGCGCTGTTCACTGCGGGGAATCCAACCCCGGATTTTAGTGTTGTAAGTCCGGAGACTTAACGCTGACACACCAAGTAACATTTATTAATTTCCTATTTTTTTTTCTATATCTATTTTCCGCTTAATGAAAAATATTTATGGATGATTGCTGAGTATTCTCCTATGAAGTAATGCAAAAGTGTTATAGACATTTCTTAGAATCTCTCCTTAAATTTGATGGAGCTCTAATTACGTAGAAACAGATCCTTGCCTTGTGGTGACAATGAACTCTGTCCTCCCCTCTTGTACTAGATGGTTAATTATCTTAATTAATGCTATTAGTTGTTTAATTAAACTTATTTTATTATCGTCACTTCTGCTAGGGTCGTTAGACACAAACAGAGATGAAGGTTATGTAGTATTTAACTCGTTACATGGTTGCCGTGGTAACGCTCTGGGCACACCGTTAATAACTCCCGCTAGCTGTTTCTCATAATGTACTTTGCAGCTTTCCCATCTATAAAAAAAAAAAGAACTCTCTTTAGCAGCCCAGAGAACATTGAACGTTTTCATTTTTAAATATTGAAATGTTATATGCGCTAAATTTCATAATGTCTAGATCTACGAAACATAATACAACTATATTTGATACGTGTATATAAATTCTCCAAAGTTCATAATTTCCGACTATAATATTTGCCTAACCAATTAGCAGTGCGCATTCGGCCATATATTTAGAGCTCTGTGATTTGTCGTGAAATTGTTTCCCAACCAATCTAACCTTAACTAAGCTTATCTAGGAAGTTAAAGAGGCTTCCATGCAAGTTAAAAATGGCTATAACCAATACATAACAAACAGGTGTAGATCAAGGGAGAAGGTAGAATACATTTACAATTGATTATGGGAATTATTTTGGGTATAATTGGCGGTGTTAAAGGTATTAAAGATACGAGCATTTATTCGTCAGCAAAGGGGCATAGGGCCAATTAATAAGTTAGACAATTTCACGATGAATGGTTCACCACATGCTACTGTGGCCTTGCATAAGATCACATCTATCACATTTGAAACCGTGGCCCAAAAGTCCTATTATGGTAAAATTTAAGAAACAAACTTTTTCAATGAAATTAAAGGTTTGACATTAATTCATTTGATTAATTTGTCTCTATTTTAACGCAATGCTGTCCAATTACCTACCTGCGCTATATCTGACACATAAATCGACACCCGATTTCGAGCATCTTAAGCTGTCAAGCTTATTGCTAAGCCATCAGTGATATGATTGAAGAATTCAACTTGGTTTTTACTTGGTCACGAGCTCCTAGCCGTAATAAACGTTTTCTTTCCAATCATTTTATTTCTACCTATACTTAAAATGTCCTCTCGCTACTTTCTTCACCACAGTTTAGCACACTTACACCAGTTCTACCTACATGTCTTATTATGGGATGATCCTTATCAGACGGATAATCTTTATCTGTGGGATGGAGTAGATTCTTAATATCTGGACCTTTTCTTCTCTTTTTTTTCAGGAAACATATCACATATATTTGTCAAACTTTACTTTGGCTTATTAAGTTTGATGTAAGTTTATCAAGTTCTTTGAATGTAAGACTCCTTAGTCATGACTTATTAGCAATTCATTTGTCCTGAAATATTTTAGCCAAGAGTTTTGCCATGTCAATCTTAGAGCTGTGACATACGAGATATAAAGTTTATGATAGTTTACATGTAATATGAGTTTCCCAAAAGCAACATTACTAAAGTTGTACTTCCATTGGCGAGAAATATCTTGCACTAACATTTTGATGAAGGGATCTTATAAGCTCATTTTAAATTAATTTATTAATTTGAAGCCTGTATTTAAGTAAACGTTTTAAGTGATTTGTTTTCTTAGGTTCTGAGAGTTATTGAACGTAGTAGAAGAAACATAGTCCAATTTAACTCTTTTCACTGCCATGCGCACATACACCCCCCCCCCCCCCTTTTA
>NW_013666816.1:107869-109881 GCF_000517525.1 Limulus polyphemus
CTGAGAGTTATTGAACGTAGTAGAAGAAACATAGCCCAATTTAACTCTTTTCACTGCCAGGTGCACATACAACCCCCCCCCCCCCTTTTAGAGTACTGCCATATGTGTGTATGGAGTTTTGTACCATCATGAAGAAAGAATATTTCCTTTCAAACTCCATAGAAATTAAAAATTAAATATTTCAGATAATCAATAAAACACTCGAAATTTTGTTGTCTTTTTTCGTTTTGCATGTACAAATACACCCGCCACAGGGAGAGTTATTTATTTATAAACGTGGCAATAAAAGGGTTAGAATAAATCCGTTCAACATTAGTGCTTTCTTCATTATGATCTCTGATTTCTAGCTCTATACTCGAAATATGGATAGTTCTGAAATATTTTTGAAAAATTAATGATGCTGTTATTGAAAACATTTGTTATATTGAAATAGTAGTAAAGACTTTTTTAAACATGTTAAACAACGAAAGATAAAAGTCTCAATAAAACAAAATTTCTTGGTC
Organism: Limulus polyphemus; assembly: GCF_000517525.1. NCBI lineage: Eukaryota > Metazoa > Arthropoda > Merostomata > Xiphosura > Limulidae > Limulus > Limulus polyphemus. The sequence goes on from NW_013666816.1 coordinate 108,373, forward strand.
AAAGAACATTAACCTAAGAAAGACATAACTGGCCTTGTTTTCAGTTTTACATATAACAACATTACACAGAAAAAGTTATTGCACTATATAAAAATATTTATAACTAAATATAACTACACCAGGTCCTCTGTGGGTGTGTCTAAGCCCTGTTAATATATGTATATATTGCACAACATTATTATTAAGTAGCAAAACTGACGAACCCTGGTATTATACGAAAGGCCTAGTCGGCACTGAATATGGTAAATGTAGTGTGCTTGACATATTATAATATATTAATTTTTCTTTCCTTTCGCTTAGGGGTTCTTAGAATTATTGAATGTCAAGATAGTTTTTCTTGGTATGGATATCATTTTACTGTTTAACTTTTGGCGATATTTTCACGATATTTGAGAAGTCCAAGAAGTTACATTATAAAATCGTCTCGGTGAAGCAGGAGAAATATTATTAATGACAGGTACTAATGAAGTTATCTATAGATTATTTTTCTTTCATAGATCACTCCGATAGAGAATTGTTCGACTCACTTTACTTAATGACTTTTTCAGCCAATAATACGTATTTCAGTTCTGTTAAAAACTAATGGCTGTAGTCACGCCTTGTAGTGACGTTTTGTTCACTTCTGTGAATATCTTTTTCAAGCTAATTCAACAAACTCCGTCTTCATTTTGAAGGGTTTGTGTCTTTCTACTTATGAGGAATATTTTCAAATTTAGTTTGGAGATCTAGAACCTTTCAAGAGAATACGCTTTCCATGGATACTTTAACCACATGAATATCCCTTTCTATGTATACAATATATGTATAAAAAGAGTCACTTTCCTATTATGTCACTCCACTATGGAGACATTGGAAACATGTAACTACAAACATTTCTTCGTTGTTTGGTGTTTGTAATCATAATAATAGAAAATAAGGTGCACAAATTCACGATGTATTTCCATTTAATAGCAAAAAAAACTAGTAGTTAATTTGCTGGGAAACACTGGGAAACTTAAATAAAAACCCATTAAATTTGTAGTCTCACTGGTGCATACAGTAAATTGTAAAATACAAAATCATAAGCAAACGCTTAATGGGTGCGTACTGTAAAAGAAAATGAAATATAAATAAAGCAGATGTATTTATCCTGTTGGCTAAACGATGAAAGATATAAGATAGAAAAGACAATAAAATCTCATGATTATTTAATGTAAATTGATACATGATATAAAAACTAAAATTACGGGATATAAAGAAACCACATGTTTTCACATCTTAAGGGTACATAATATAAAAATTAAGATATAACTAAACCACGTGACATTTTATCCTGGTGAGTACATCTTGTGAGAGATATGTATAGAGCTGTCGTGAAGCGTTTAAGTCGTTGCATTCTGTGAAGCACGACAATAAAGTACACAGTTTGCTCACACTCAGCAAGATGTTTTAATAAATACTAACGGTTATTATTGAAAATTTGGAAATGTGCCAAAGCAAAAAAAAAGTAAACATATCACATGTACATGG
>NW_013666816.1:110444-149602 GCF_000517525.1 Limulus polyphemus
GGTAGAACATTGTATTGACTACTGACTTCATAGTTTGTCATACAAACTGACCAACCTCATTGTACGATCTCGTCTAACATTTTTGGAACATTGTACTAACTTAATAGTTTGTCATACATACTGTCCAGCTATATTATACAATCTCTTATAACATTTGTAGAACATTGTATTGACTACTGACTTCATAGTTTGTCATACAAACTGACCAACCTCATTGTACGATCTCGTCTAACATTTTTGGAACATTGTACTAACTTAATAGTTTGTCATACATACTGTCCAGCTATATTATACAATCTCTTATAACATTTGTAGAACATTGTATTGACTACTGACTTCATAGTTTGTCATACAAACTGACCAACCTCATTGTACGATCTCGTCTAACATTTGTGGAACATTGTACTAACTTAATAGTTTGTCATACATACTGTCCAGCTATATTATACAATCTCTTATAACATTTGTAGAACATTGTACTGACTTAATAGTTTGTCATACAAACTGTCCAGCCACATCGTTCTCTTCTAACATTTGTAGAACATTGTACTGACTTAATAGTTTATCATACATACTGTCCAGCTATATTATACAATCTCTTATAACATTTGTAGAACATTGTACTGACTTAATAGTTTGTCATACAAACTGTCCAGCCACATCGTTCTCTTCCAAACTATTAAGTTAGTACAATGTTCTACAAATGTTACCATACAAACTGTCCAGCCACATTATACGATCTCGTTTAACATTTGTAGAACATTATACTGACTTAATGCTATGTCATACATACTGACCAGCCACATTATACGATATCTTCTAACATTTGTGGAACATTGTACTAACTTCATAGTTTGTCATACATACTGAACAGCCACTTTATACAGTTTATTGTAGGTTATCTGTTTTATCGTTACATATCTACCACACAAAGCTGTATGTAATTTTAAAGTGATAGACCAGAGGTAGACTGCTAGTCAAGAAAATCCAACACCAACTTTTGTGCTATTCTTGTTTGGCCCAAACAGTGTGATTCGGCCAACTTATGGCGTACCCACAGACAGCCCCAGAGTGTGGAGCAATTTACTGTGACTACATCTCTTGTTTCTGAAAAAAAGCTGAAATAAATTGCCAATATTTTCAGACATAATATTATAGTTATAAGCGTTTTTCTTTCTAGCTCTAAAAATTGCAAACATTTTCTTTTCATTAATTACTTAGCTCAGAAAAATCAAACATAAAATTACCAGACAAAGTATATTACATTCCAATTTAGTGATGAGTGGGAAAAGAAATGAATTTATGAATATATATATGTCTGCAACAAGCGGTTTAGTGTTCATAAATTCTAATGTGGGTGGTTTCGAAAGAGTTCTGTCATTGGAAATAATGTCAATCCTGGTGCATTTCTAAGTTTTTAGTCTTTGTGCTATATTTCAATATCAAACTAATATTTAAGATTGTTTGTTTCTGAATTTTCAGTATCGTTTTACAAATTAAAAACAGAAAAAATGGACAACTACATTATGTTGATTTATATAAATTTGTTATACTTTTATTAATTTTATACTGACTATATGTTTAATAGTTTGCAAACAATTAAATCCAAGTTGAAATTGCGCATGATTTCGAAAAACTGTTTTATATACCGTATACTTGTATATAGTTAACAAGTCTGGTTTTGATGGGACTGAAGTCAATACTACTGTATACGCTAGTGGCGACATCTTACGGTGGAAAAATGATGTTCATGATCTGGATTTGTGGAGTATTTGCTACGTTTTCTGTTGAATATGTGTGCATTCCTGCAGTTGTTGCTAAAGTGTTTGGGAAGAAACATACAGCTATGATTTATGGAAAGATCTACTCTACAGCGGTAAGTAATTAGTGTGATTAAAAATTACAATAAACACTGACGACAAATACATATATAACTCTATAACCCAAAAGGTTGGCCTATATTCATCAGGGTTGTTGGGTTTAGTATTTTTGTCTTCTATTGATTATTTTGGACTATGTGTTTTCCTAATGTCCAAAATGAAACATTTCGTACATAATCTACTGAGATGTATTCTAAACTTCATCTACCTCTCAAACCCTGATAGTAATATCAGTATGTTAACCATTTAACAGGTGATTCATCAGTTTACTGATATCTATATTTTTTAATTACTAAAAGTTCAATGGCTGTGTGTTTTGTTCTGGCTCATACTTCAGTTTACTAATATATTTATCTGCTAACCATCTAACTACTGGTTTACCGTGTATCTTCATGTAGGGTACTTCTGTTATTATCTGGCCTCTGATGTTTCAAGTAATTATTCCGTATGTTGCGTCATCGAGATCATGTGATTCTCACGCTCTCTACTTTCTAGAATTATCCTGTACTTTGGCGAATGTTCTAGTTCTTACTAGATATAGGGTAGGCTGGTATATAAAAGAGGGGAATGTAATGTGTGTATAGACAGTGAGTAATTGAACTGCAGTCAGAGAGCACGAGAGACGTTATAGCGTTTGTTTAGCGCGATTGTTGAAGTTGAATGTATCGGTAAAGTTATATTCGGAAAGAATAAAACCAGTTTTTATTAAGTAAGGACTTGTGTCGTTAAAGTTTCGTCGCAACGAAGTTACGGAAAGTTAATTAACAAATGGAGACGTAACAAAAGGATAAAGTAAAAATAAATATATCAGCAGAAAATTTATTCCGTGCTAACACAACATTGTTAAGACGCATGTAGATATATTAAATTATATAACTTCCATACCGTTGAACTGCTGTAGGAAGCAATTTTGGGGTGGTCAGGCCATTGCTACATTGCCATTTCTAGAGGATATGGTAGCATGCCCCCCTAAATTGTTTGGAAATTTAATGCTATGAGATTGAATCTTGAACTTTGTTAGCTATAAGTACTGCATACACACAACATAATGTGTTGAATTAAAATAAGCAAGTTTTAATTACATGAGTTGTATATATATATATATATATGCCATGAAAATGTGGTCAGGGCATCATATAACAACAACGTTAGGAAAGGGAATCAAAGGACAAAGAAACCCTACGAAACAGAAAGGTAGAAATTAAGATCCTTATAAAATTGAATTGATATATGAAAGCTTCTTTTTTGAGATAGCTATCTGCTAGATTTTTATAATTACATACACATATATCTAGCAATAGAACACATAAGCACTTTTAATGTAAATCACACATTAATCTCAACAACTAAGAAATTAATCATTTCTTTTTCTTTTTTCAGTAAATAAATCTGCTTAATTTGAGAAAGATGTGTAAATGGTAAAATTAAACTGAACTTTCTGTCTTTTTTTTGTAACAGTTGTAACAGTTGTTCAATGACAATATTAATTAATGCTCTAAACTCGTCAATAAAATACTGAATTTACTGTATGTGCAATCACAAAAAGTATTGTTTTCAATCTAGTTAATGCTTTGTGTTTCTAACGTTTTTACTTTTCAAATTTACTGAAATTTCAAGAAGAAACCTGTTACCTCTTCATTTTGTTTTTCTACCATTGTTTCACCAATCTCATAAGAACGCTGTTTTAGGCTGTGTGCTCTATGTGATATACGTCTCCACACAGACGCAACCGTTGGTGACCCTATGACCCCAAAACACGTTAGGGTGGACGACCTAACTTCAACGGCGTGGGTAACCACAGCCACTGGCTTTGGAGCCGTTATCTCTACATACATTCATATACAGCTGGGGCTTAATAGGAAAATTACATGTCTACTATGTATGTATGTATTGTACAGCCCTATCACCTTCCTGAGACATTTCAAAACAGCACACATCGTACCGTTAGGTTTAACAGATAACATTATGCTTGTGTTAGTTATCTATGTATTGGGAGTTCCAAGTAAAACTATGCGGTTAGTGGTAGTGCAGGAGATATGATACCTAGAAAAACCAGGACGATTATCTTTATAACTAGTATCATTAATTTTGTTGGAACATGAAAATATATTAAATTGTTTACATCAAACAAAGGGTACTTTATGTTGATCTAAATAATCAAACAGAAGTTTAAGTATTCGTGAAAGATTTATAAAACAAGATAATGTGAATTAATATTTTTGTCAAGTAAACAGTGGTTATGTTTAATTAAATGCACTACCTTTAACAAAACGGAGACTAGACATCTGTTTAAGTATATTTGATATAAAAGCGAATAAAATCATCATATGTTTACCGAATATGAAGTTTTCTTGCTGGATTTTGTGCCAACAACAAGGATTCTACTTGATTTTTTTTATTCAGAATTGCTGGTAAGATTATTGGTTCAATAATTATTTAAAGTAGCGAAAAATGTTTTTAACATTCTTAAAGTCTTAAGTCATTTAAGAAATAAGTAAGCATACTTTAAACTAACATTTAAATGATGGTGTTAAATATTTTCCATAAAAACATTTTCTCCTTTAACTAATGATAATATCATATTCTAATTTTACTCTAAGTTTGGTTAGTAATTAAACTATTCTGTAATATTTCCTCACTGGTTCAGTCTTTACAAAGAGAAAGTCGGCAGCTGACGTGTTATTTAATACAACTTACCTAAGCTGCGAGACAACTAGTGTGCATTACCTGGTAACCATGAAACCGAAAGCTCCTACTTCACCACTAGATCTACCATGACGTATGTATTGTAGATTCAAACTTTCAGCCAGAACGGTGTACACAAATATTAAGCTTTACAGCGAAGAGTACAAAACAAAGTCCTAAAAGCGTCGAACAAATTTGTAAAGTCTCAAAACGAGAATCGAAAGTGCTTGACTGAGTATTAGTTTAATGAAAGGTAGAAGACAAACTTTGATAGAAGCAAAGCCACTTTTTGTACTGAAAACCTTCTTCCAATTCGTGCTGCCAAGTTTAAACACTGAAATATATTTATAAACTACCTTCAGTCTCATTTTATATATTTGCTAGGTTTACTTTAAGTTCGTTGATGAGATCGTCTTCAAAATGAGACAGATTTAACGTGCGACGTAGAACTTACGAATCAACCTAAAAGGTTACATTAGTAAAATATTTAGTGTAGATTTGGTCAGGGTATACAGACCTGATAGAAATGTTGTCAGCAGATGTCTTTAATATGTAAATTGGTGTTCTGATAATGGTATAAATAAGTGTTATATTTTGCAAAATATTACACTCCTGAGGATGACGCATTAGTATACGTCGAAACATGTAGAGTGCATGAGATTGTTTTCCAGTCACATCAGGGTTTTTTTTACCACTTTTTAACCTTGTACAGTAAGTTATTATATTTTAGTAATTTGGAGACTGGAAACAATCTCATGTTTATAGAAATGTGTATAAAATAAGCGTTGTTTTTTCAGAAATTGTGAGTTTTTAAGGATATACTTTGTTTTATTGAAATTCTCTCTTTGGAAATGCCACTGTAAATGAGCGTTTGCCACATATTTTACAAGCTCACATCAACAGTCTGCTGAGCTAAACGTCGGAAAAAAATATTTAAATGAGGCCAACTTTCTTCTTACTGTTATTGATAGTTAATTAAGAGTATTTCAATATTGTTATTAAAATACTTAGAGCGGTGTATTAGCTCATGAAGAATATCTTCCTAATTCTTCGCTGCAGCAATATTTCTTTTTTTGCAGTACATATTGCTGTTTAATTGTTCAACAATGATTCTGTTTTGTAGCATATATTGCTGTTTAATTGTTCAACAATGATTCTGTTTTGTATCATATATTGCTGTTTACTTGTTCAACAATGATTCTGTTTTGTATCATATATTGCTGTTTACTTGTTCAACAATGATTCTGTTTTGTATCATATATTGCTGTTTACTTGTTCAACAATGATGATTAGAAAATAGCTTGTTAAAGTAAAAAATAATTTATTCATGAAGTAAAATTTGTGTGTTTATCTCTCTGTGTTAGTTATTTATAAATTTCTACATCTCTAAACTTCTAAAAGTAAATCTTGATTCCTCTTTGTTGAGTTAGTAAAAGAAAATGAATCCCATCAAAAATTTAATAACTTTGTCCAAAGCTAAATGATTCAACTGTGTTTTTTGTTCAAGTTCCTGTCACAGTTGTTTTTTTTTTCATTTACATATTGCTGAAAAGCACTGAGCCAGAACTGAAGACGCCAGACAAATTGTAGTTACATTAACTGAATGGCATTTTAAATAACCTTTCAATACTTTGGTTCTAGCTCGAATGATATGTTTTATCGCTTTTATAACTGTGTAAAAAACATTCACCTACACAAAAAACAAAGTTTATTTACGAAATACGCATGATTAAAAATATAATACATATTGAAAATAGGTTCTCGAGTTTTGTACTTAACTTTATACATTGCGTTGCTATATTTGATGTTATATAAAACAAGAGGAAATACACTTGGCCGTACTGTAATCACTGCAGATGTTAATAAAATACGTAGATTTAGAATTAAAGTATAAAATACTGCATAAGTTTGTTCATATGTTAAATACAGAGATCGTATCTAATGAAATATCGTCTGTCTTTAACCCAATATGAACAGTCGAGTCACATTAGTGTACACTCTTACATTTATATATTCTTGATTGAGAGCTGTATAAACCGAAACAATCGACTTTCTTGAAAAAAAAGTTCATTCCAATAGTGGTGTTGTCGATACATTATTGCATATATTGCATGACATCCATAAATATATACATAGTGTTGTAAAGGCTTGTAGAATTCAGTTTTCAAAGGATGTACAGTAGTACAACTACAATAAAAATATATATTTTAATGTAATTTGTATGTCCGTAGACTTAACTATTTTCAGTGGAAGCTGTCTTTTCATTATTTAGCTTGCTGTAGTCAATTATTCCTGATAAAAGGTAACAATTTCCTAAATCAACTGAATGTGATAATACAACTTGAATAAATATTATAGTATTGTTTCAAGAGACAAATTAATATCGGGAGCTCAGTTATTACATTCTGATATCAATAAATAAAATTAATAAAAAAATGTTTCTTAGAATAAATATGTTATGAAGCAACAATATAAAATGAGCTGAGCTAAATAAGGGTAAAGAACCAACACTTATATCGTAGTAGGAAAGAAAGTAGGCCTAACGTAGACAGTTGGTTTTCTTATATCTAACCATAAACCTAATATGATATGATAGCTTCTACTGAGAGAATGGTGTTTAAATATTAATCTTTTGTAAAATTCATTCAGACATTATTCTATTTCATTGGCATATAATTGAAGCGAAACAGGTTATTATCCTATAGTGTAACGTTACTTTTAAAGCTAGTCACGGGAAAAACATACGAAATTTGTTTACAAAGGTGTGGTATCTTATTTTATCATTGTTTATACAAAAAAGTTTAAATAATCGTAAACTGGGAATCCTGCTACTGTCACTACCTCACTCTGTCAGCCCATTGGTGACTCAGCAGAAAGCTAAAAACTTAGAACAATAAAACGGGGGAGATCAATTCCCCGCGATTGACACAGCACAAGAAGCCCATTGTTTTGCTTTGTGCTTAATTTAGAATAAAAAAGCACCAATCTGACATTAAAAATATAAAAGTTTAGTTGTTTTTAAGTCGTAGGCTCTGGTTCACATCTGCAATAGATTTCAGAAATAATAATCAATTGACGATTTTGCAACTGTTGCTAATTCGGTCGATCAGAATAACGCACTCGTTTATTATATCCAATCAATATTTTCTGTAGTACATTAGAGAGGTAGTAATATACAATATTTTGCATGCGAGAAAGAAGGCTTCTGGTTTACTGTACTCTGTTTTCATTCAAGCTTTACTATTCTTATAGCTGTTCTTTTTTTTCTTTTTTTACTGTGAATAGTCATTTTGGAGTATCTTAAATATCTGGAATATTTTTATCCTAACAAATTAACTACATCTTTCTCATGTTACATACAACAATTTATCTTTGACATTTTCTGTTACTAGAGGTATAGATGGTGACAAATCATTTTAATATTACTTAATAGAAGCAGAAAAAAAATCACATAAAGATGTTTGTATATCTGTTGGATTGTGAATTTTCAACTTTCATTTTCAGCAAGGGTTCTTTGTATGTTAAAACGAAGGCTTATGTTTGTTTGTTTGTTTGAAAAAGGGCATAAAGCTACACAATGGGCTATGTGTGCTCTGCCCACCACGGTATCAAAACTTGGTTTCTGGCGTTGTAAGTCCGCAGACATACCGCTGTGCCACCGGGGGCAAAACGAAGGCATTAGACGTCTAGCTAAATAGCCTACAAGAATTTGTCTGGTGGATCTAAGAATAGCTGTTTGTATTTTGCATGTTCTCTCTTCACAGATAAGTAACACATGTAATCCACTTTTCTGTACATTAATCTTCGTTAATTTATGTCTTTTATTTATAATGTTTGCGATTTTCCAATCGGAAAAAAAAGGGGGGGGGGCTACCCAGTAGTTTAAGATTTGCACCTAGATGGCATGCAAGTCATGTTTAGAAGACCGTACGTACTGCATATCCTAAGGTACACCAACACCAAATTTAACAAACCAAACAGCTTTAAGCTAAAATATTAGCAGCTTTGGGCGAAAAGTGGAGGCCAAGATATTTATATCAAGCTTGTTTTAAGTCAAAATTGTTAATGATTTTTATGCAGCGTCGTATTTGCAGTTATTTTCTTTATTTGTTGGTTTTTCTTAAACACAAATCTATACCATGAGCTAGATGTGCTCTGCCCACCGCAGCTATCGAAATCAATTCTTAGCAAGAAAAGTGTTCAGACTCATTGCTGAGCTGTCTAGGACATTTAGAGTCAACCTTCTATTAAAAAAATAAGTAAAACAGTGATAAATATACTGTACAATAACACATATATATTTTATGTTGACGGGAATGCCATCAGCATTGCTTCTTTGAAAAAGAAAAAAAAAAGCTTTAATCTTGTCTAATATGACTAAACATTATAAAACTTTTTATTACCTGTAACATTATAATACTATAATTTTTAGTGACCGCAGACTTTTTGGCTGTTTCAATACAATAGTATATAGGACAGATACGTAAATAATTATATTTTAATATCATTAAGACCATCTCATTAAATTTGAATGTTCACAGATCAGTTTCATTGCAATCATTTGGTGTGATATCTTAAGTATAATGATAGAAGTTTTACGCTGCTTCACTGGTAAGGCACAGTATAGCCTTACTTGAATGAAGTACTGTGTAAGTTTTAGGCTTGGATCAGCCATATTTGGTTTCACTGGCATGTTAACATTCGTTAAGAAAACAGTGCATTTCTCTTCTGAGAAACGTTTGTGCTAATATTAATAATATTTGTGGAAATACCACCATATTTTCATGGGGTTTAGGCATGCAAAATGTGTTCTTATTTCAATATTTTAAAACGTTTAAAGCTCGCTCAGTTTGAAATTACACTATTTCTTGTGCACCACAGGTTTATTAGTCGTAATTATGAGTTTTCATGTATCGTTAAATACATAATATATTGATCTTTACAGATACATGATACATTTATCTTTACCTAAAAACCTCGAGTTAAAATTATACTACTTAACAACAAGTTAAAGAAAATCTATCAAATAAGCTTCTTACTACTTGAAACATTATAACACTATCTTGCAGAGTTTTAGCTATCAAAGTACAATAGGATGCTGTTCATGTTTTATTATTTGCCTAGCAAGCAGAACTATCTCAGTAGTACACTATTTGTGTTTGTTTGCTTGCAATTTACGCTCAAAGCTACACATGGCTATCTAAGCATAGCGTCCCTAATTTTAAACTGGTAGATTATAGGAAAGGCAGCTAATCAACAGCACTCACTGCAAACGTTTGAGCAACTCTCGTCTGTTTAAATAGCGAAATTTGACCTTCACTCTTATCGTGCACCTACGTCTCCAAAGTGCGGAGTGTGCTTTTGAGGAAACAGGACCTGAGACATGAACCTTCGTATTCAAAAATCCAGGCATACAACAACTACCACATTCCCGGCTCAGAAAAGATTTAAAACCAGAAATCCCATCACAGAGAGTAAAACTACAGTGTTAAAAAGCAATTCGTGAAGTTCCTGTTTCATGTTTCGAATAGCAAACAGATCTTTACAGTGGTATTTTTTAAACACTAGCGTAGAACTGTACACTGGAAAGCTTGTCATAAAGGATAAAACTGCTATATTGACGGGCTGGATGATTTATTTGTTCATATCTTATTCTTTGCCAGTGAGTAGAACCCTCTGCAATATTATCTTCTCTAACCAGTAAAACACCAAGAGCCCGTATATACAATGTAAAACAGCAGTGTTAAAGAGCATTGAATGATATCAATATTTATGCCAACTATTTAAGTAGTCTGTGTTTTCGTTAGCCAGTGATAATTCAAGATACTTTTTGATGTACAAGTGTTTATTTTGTAAGCCATAAAATGTGAAATTCCTAGTGACGTACATTTTCAATGGTTTTGAATCACGAATAACTAAATATATATCTTGAACAAAGAAATGAACAGTTTTATATGTAAAACCTCTTTTCAAGTTCGTTCAAGTTTGAAATTATACGGATTCTTCTGCGCTAAAGTTTTATTAGCAGTAAACCTGTGTTTTGATCTATAGCAGTTACTTGATGGCCGTAACTCATAGTCTCCTTCTAATAGCAATATATTACAAATCTATGATACACTGTAAATATTATATATGCTAATATTATACGGCTTACGTTAGTCAATTTTTATAACAGTTAAATCTAACAATTTACTGTACTGAAAACTCTGTGGGTAAAGAGTAGTTTTGATTTAACTAAATTTTTGTTCAAACCCATATCATATCAAAAGTACATGCACTCTGTTTCGAATACTGTTCTTAAATATTAAATAATTGTTACAAAAATCCACGTGATAAGAGAGGAATTTACTGCAGTAATTTTTACTTCAAAATGCATATACACTGGACAACATTAAGACTACGGTACTCATAAATGGGACACTATCGATTCTACTCTTGAGAGAGAAAAACACATGACTGCAACACTTAATATACAGTTAGACACTGTAAAATTAAACTGTACTTTATGGGTTATAACATTTGTTAGACCGAAAATGCTACATATTTCATCCGAGTACTCACTTTGATGTTGATAGGTTCACGCCAAAAAAATTATCACATTTGTGAAAAGGTTGATAGATTAAGCATTGATGTTTCTATGTCTATATTACTAAGTGTAGGATAGGATACGTTCATAATCTCACTTTATTATAATTAAGATCACTTCATTAAATCTGGTTATTCACAGGTCTGTTTCACTGCAATAAATTAATGTGTTATTTGAAGGAATAGCTCTAGAAGTTTGACAATGCTTAACTGCTAAGGCACAGTATTGCCCTACTTGAATGAAGTGCTATGATAAGTTTAAACTCGGCTTAGTCATATCTGGTTTAACTGGTGTGTTATAGAACCTAGTACCTTTATTTTTAAGAAGAGTTTGTGATAATATGCATAATATTTGTAGAAATATCACCAGTCTTATTAGTTTTATCCATGAAAAATGTGTTGTTTGTTCATTATTCTAAAACTAAAGAGTTTCGCTAAATATTTATCTAAGAAATCTTTTGATGCATAAAACATTGATCTCAACATAAAAACTTCAATGTTATCTGTAATTGAACAAAATCTATCAAATAAATTTTTTGATACTTAAAGTTGCAACGTCTACTCCAATAAAACCGTATTATAAACTATACGTTCCTCTTAACATGGAATTTCATGGTGTAAATCTAATCACTTGGCACTGTTAGGAGAATCTGCCACTATTTATTCTTTTCATAAAAACTGATCTTTTTTTACAAGAAACATAAAGCAGGTGGCAACATAAAACAAGTATTACCTTTATTCAAACACGATAAAATAAAGTTAAGGCATAATATACATATAACTGGTATAACTTATGAGAAAGAAAAAAATAGGCTGCCACAGATGCGCTTTCTGTACTATTAGACATTCTAAAATTAAGGTGTACTTTACGTGTCATAACACCTGTTGAACCCAAGAAGATTGGTCAATCTTCATAGATTGTGATTAATTAACTTCTCTTCTTTGTGAAAACCTCTGATATATCACTAATGTATCCAAAAAAACAAACAAATTTCTGTTTTCTGCATTTTATCTCATTTAATTATATTTTCATCAAAATTTGTTTAGGGCAATCATGGTAAAAGTCAGTGATATTTTGTAGTTTTATTCTTTAAAGTTTGTGCGTAGTTTTCTGTTTTAGTTCAGTTTAAAAGTAGAGGTAACTATACGGCTATCTTGACGAAATATGCCAACTGGAGAACATATTCTTCCAACATATTTTCTCACGTTTCTGTGTTTAAGAATGAAAATTATTTGAAAATAATACGACAACGTGTTCGAGTTATATCTCACTGAGGGTGTCATTAATATTTGTTTTATACAAAAGTGATTTAAAGAAAGAAGTTTGTCTTTAAATTTCGAAAACTAATTTGGTAAAACCCTTGTAGACTAGTTTCTACTTTCATCACTGCTAGTTTTACAGTCTGTCTTGAAAACACTACAGAGTTTATGTTGATTTAGAACTTGTGGGACGGACATATCTGCCGGCACTTTTATTGCTGATATTTCGGTTCTCACGAGGAAACCTCTCCTTCCATTCATTATATTTATTACAAGTGCAAACAGAAGCAATACAACACACAACTTATAGCTTATATCTCTTCTAACATTTCTAGTGTGTCTAAGATAAAACATTTTCGTTTGCATATAACATTGCTTTGGACTTTTCATTATGATGTTATAATTTACTTTTTTGGTTCGTGGAGATCTTAGCTATATCGTATGTTGTTGTGGACAAATTAAGTCCAAGAAAAGAAAATTAAGGTGATGTTCATTTTTCATTTTGTATTATGTGCTTAAATGTTGTTCGTGAAACAGTAAGTCGCTACACTTTCGTTTATCAATGTTTTGATTCAATAATTTAATATTCGGCTCTTGTTTGTCATTTGGGTTTTCTAAAAGTTTAATTAAATTTATCAAATCTTTATGACACGGTAAACAGTAAAATAACAAACTCTCAGTTCTTAAACATTATTAAGAACTTAGATGAAGTAATTATTGCTTTTAGATATAGTCTTACACCAATGTAATTAATATGAGAATAATCTGTAAGTTGCATTTCGTGTATTTTCGTAAATTGGGTTAAATGTTATCAGTGTGACTTTTTATCTTAAAATTTGCTTCTACTCCTTAGTAAAGATCAGATACAATAATGATAAATTATACTTAATAATTATAAATACACATAAATTATATTTAATAATTATAAATACACATACAGTATATTTAATAATTATAAATACACATAAATTATATTTAATAATTATAAATACACATACAGTATATTTAATAATTATAAATACACATAAATTATATTTAATAATTATAAATACACATACAGTATATTTAATAATTATAAATACACATACAGTATATTTAATAATTATAAATACACATACAGTATATTTAATAATTATAAATACACATACAGTATATTTAATAATTCTAAATACACATACAGCATATTTAATAATTATAAATACACATAAATTATATTTAATAATTATAAATACACATAAATTATATTTAAGTATAATTATTTGATACATTGGTTTTTAGCAACAATTTCTCAGTCAAAAGTCTTCGGAAATATGCCACGTAATAACCCGGAGTTATGAATAGTGATGATAGAAATATGCCACGTAATAACCAGGAGTTATGAAGAGTGATGATAGAAATATTCCACGTAATAACCCGGAGTTAACACGATGTTAAAGCTTGAAACATTAAAGATTCAAAGATGATGTTCATGATCCAAGTTCCATAGAAGAATGTGTTATCTTCATGCAGGAAAGAGGGTGATTGTTGGGTTTCGTGGGCGTCAGTTATCCTAGTTTTTGTTGTGCCCGTTTTCGATTAATACGTGATGTTGAATTATCGAATTACCCCTACTTAATTTTAAAATGAATGCTAGTTCGGGTAAATAATGTATGTAAACATTTCAAAATTATTGTAAAATATGTTTACTTCTTTAATGTATTGCAGATATGAAATGATTAGAGCATTTAAAATTTAATATGAATTAACTTAAAACATCAAGTTCTTCCATGGGGTAAGGGGTAGAAATAGTAATGGATATATATAAACAAAGTGAAATTATATTTTGACTAGAGTACATAACCTTATATAATTTTCTTTAACAACTGATTACACAGTTAACGTATTTTACTAAATAAAACGCATCTATGAATATGTGCCTAAGTAACACTCAAATTCTGTGTTTATGAAAATATAGAGAATGCTAATAAAAACTATTTTTACCTCTGTGTAAAATTAGATGTTTGATATTTATTTAAAGGGTATAATAATTCGATTTCTTTCATCAAGTAAGTAGATAACCTAATAAATTGAAGCTGAAAAACTTATAATGTAATTGTATCATGTAAGTCCTGTAAACATTTTAACCACGTAACAATTACTTATAGAGTGGAATTCATCAAACGAATAATGGATGTAGAGGTCTTCTGATTTGCACAAACATTAGTGACCTTATTTTACATCAAATTGCACATAACTGCACATGATTTGGAAAGTTTTAATACAAATGGTAACTTTTGCTAGATGCGAAACAACAAAGGTTGGGTGGATCATGTAGTTAGCGTTAGGTTGAAGAATGAAGTATTTAGGAGATTAAATCATGATGCTGCTCAATAAGCTCTATAACTGTGAACGCGCTATAAAAGTGACTGTCAACCCCGTTATTCGGTTCAAAGAGTCGAACAAAGTCCTTTTGGTCGCTGATGCTGCTGGCTGGCTGGCTGCCTTCCTTCTGTTCCGTAATTACAAATTAGAGACGGCTGTACCTGAACTCTAGGGGTCTCTGACCTGACAGTCGTGGTGCTCAAGAGCGCATAAGGTGTCATTCAGGTTTAAACTCCAATGCCCACGTATAAACTAGTATATTTTGGAGCGTTTACTTTTTCTGAAATGAAAGTCAAGTAAAATAATGTAATAATTAATTGCGGACTTTAAAGTGGAAAAAAATAACATTTCTTCCAAGGTTCAAGCGCCTCAGAATGGATACATGAGATAAAAGAAAAACAAATGTTATTAAAACTATAAAATATGTCTATTAGCTACATCAATATCCAATTTTTCGTAACATACAATATGTCATCAATCACATGTGATACTTCTTCATTAGCTGAATACGTATGACATAATCAGGTTACGGTTTTCCTTTTACTGTGCGATATTATATTAAAGATTTATTTCTGCATATCCCTCTATAAATAGAACCACATGTATCACAGTTTTATCTTGTTTTCTTAATATTCCTTTCCAAACATTGAAGTATAGGTTTTGTATAACTCCTGTGGCCCTACCACAGACGTGAGGGTCGTCCGACGATAGCTATGTAGAGTTTCTTCCCTACTAGACGGTTGTAAATCCCTCACGACCTACTGAAAGACACACAGATAAGATGTTGGAGTTTGACAAGTACTTGGACGTACTGCTTGACACAAGAGTTAATTTTTTCTCCGCGTTTCGAGATACTTTACAAGAAAGGTAAATAAAGACTACTTTCCCAGGTTTTAGGACTACAGTGTATATGTTTCTTATAAACAAACACATCGTTTGTTTTCCCTCGTAAAGGGGCAGGTGAAAGTTATCTGTGGGACTTCCACGGACTTAAAAAAACTATTGACATACGTTCAGCAGGATATTATAAGCCTGTGACGATGGAACTCAACCAGCAAATAAACTGAGCTAGCACACACGCATTACACTGTTGAAATATGTTATATGACTCTTGAGTCTACATATTCCCAAAACAGTTTTTCGTCTCCAAACCTTATAAGCAGAATTAGTGGGTCACAACTACAAATATACAACATTTCGGTTAGTCTGCCTTAAATACATTTAGCTTAGCAACATAGCCAAAATTTGAACGTCCTGCAAAAGTCTTTGATAGGCATTACATAATCCAATACCACTTATTATTACCACGTGCAACTCGAGACAAAGCTTCCTATAAGTGGTGAAAAAATAACTCTTTAAAGACAATATAACCTATTACTGAAATGTGTTGTATTTTATGGTTTTCGGTCTCCTGCTTTATCCTTATTATCAGTTATGATGAATGTTCGAAATAAAAATGGTGTTGGGTCTATTGAAACACAAATAAAAATTGTCATGATGAACTCCTAAAACTATATGTATATATATATATATTTAAATATATTTTCAAACTGATATTGTGTTTTTCTTTGTTTTGTATTTATTACTTGTTACTATTAATTTCATACTTACAGTTTCCTTTCAAACAATCTGAACTTTCGTTTTATTGTACTTTTGATTTTATAAAACACTTGTTGAGAACATGCTCGATAGAGATGGATTATCTATATAAACAATGCTAGATTTTTGTTTAATTCCACATGCTTCACAAAGAATAGTGTCTCCCCCCTCTTCAAGACCATGTTTTCCCGTTTTATATCAGGGAAAAGATAATTTCGGGTTGAAACAATTATTGAAGAGTGAGATATTCCGAAATAGAAGGTAGATTAGTAATATTTTATTATACAATCATGAAGATAGAATGCATGATTATTCAGAAGAAAAAAAATTGTTTTTATTTTAGTTGATTATTTTTCAACTCAATATGCCAAGAACAATATGAGTCACTCTCCTAAACTTAGTTTTAATTCTTTAGTTATGATGCTCTACATTTTCTTGGAATTTTCTGGGAATAAAATCCATCTTAAGGTACTGATTCTAGCGCCCCTAAGACATTCATAATATATGTGCTTCATTGACAACTACAGGCAAAAAACTTACACTTTATTTGTCTTGGCTAGAGAGACTCTTAAATCTTTTCATCTGGTCAGATTAAGGCTTTATACGAGACTCTGAAACTGGTCTTAGACTAAGACTGAGACCAACACTCACAGGTAACACATACATAAATGAATGTCGTTTTTCCTAGCTCCATCCTTCAGGTAACAGCTATTGTAAACTCTCCTTTAAATTTTATGCCATCAACCCAAGAAGAGTAACTTTCAAATTATTATAATTCAACAGAAAATCGCAGAATCTAAAACTAGCGACAGTTAGTTAAGTGCAGCATTCATAAAATCTTGGTTTCCAAATTTATCTTAACTTTGAATATAATATAATTAAAGTTAAAGAAAGCTGGGTATGACATTAAGAATTCCACTCTTTTTCACTTATAATTAGCATATGGCATGAGTCAAGCAGCAATTTGCTAGAATACGCAAGAGCAAACGCATGCATAGCCGTAACTAAAGAAATAGTAATAATACGATTCTCTAACGTTGTTTCGACCATCGTAATGACTGTTTCTATTGATAAATACAAATCTTATGATTTTAACTTCTGAGATGTCTTTGCTATGTGTTTTATATTAAAAAACAGGCAATGCTCATTAACTTACAAGATTATATAAATACTATCAAAAACAATGTAAATGACCTGTGATGTCATTATTTAACTCAATTTCATATAGATTTTGCATTCTTTATTCAAATTGACTGTTAGATTTATCTCTGCGATGTTTAGAAAAGTCATTTTAGATATATTTAAACATTAATACACAAGTGTCACGTAATTTCATGATCTGGACCAAATAGGTATAAAAACATAATTGTAGCCTGCATTCATCAACCAGTTTATTCGTTACAATGCCTTACTACAGCCATCAGAATAGGTATTTTTGTTCTATAGAGCCATAAAAAGGTGGGCATTTTTTTTTAGTATGACTGATGAGTCGCGTTAGATTTCCAAGAGTAATTTTATGAGTTACATCACTATTTGTATGCCACATAAATACTAATTTTAAAGCCGTAAATTTCAGTTTGATGAGATTGAAATGTGGATGATAAGCCCAAGGGCATTTTAATTAAAATTTGATATTCAAATGTCCACTGTGGGGTTTTCACATAGAACACAATATATATATATATATATACACACATACATATATATATATATATATATATAGAAAAAATTAATAACACGCACAGATTAAGAAACTTGTATAGATAGGCATTTTTTATCCTATACAGCCAGTACTTTAAAAGACTCATTAATACAACGTGTACGAATACTTTAGACTTTATAAACACTAGATGAAGTTGTTTAAGTTATCGCTCTTGTGCTATAACAAACGACTAACAATAAGATAAAGAAAGACGTGCCAAAAGACTAAGAATACAATAGTTATACCACCAAAACATAATAATCAGAAAAAGAACATTTTTCACTAACTATTTTTTTGTAACTGTCATGTTATCGTGCATTATGTATGGTGAGGAATCATATAAAATGTATAGGAGTAGCTTGTATGCTATATTGATTAATATTTCCAGTGGAAGTACAAATAAGTTATAACAAAGACAAAAATGTTCCAAAAATTTCATTGTTATTTTTATCTCACTTATTTGGCCCAAATTCCTAATTGTTGATTCACATAAGTTTAGGTACAAAATTTTTCTTCTTTCATTACTTTGTTTATTATGTTGTTGTTTTTTCAGTATTGTTTTTCACCATACACTCTTTCTAAATAAATATCATTGTTCTTACACACATATACTTTAGGATAGCACTATTACAGTTTTTACGTTTCTGTGGTAACCTGTAGATAAAATGTTTTTTGGTAATTTGATTACCATTAGCCAGGTCCTTGTTCTTTTCCTTTTTGCAGAGCATTTTCAGCATTCGAAAGGGTTGGAGAATACCATAAAAGGAACAAAAATAAAAAAAGAAGACAAAATCGTAATTAATTGAGAAAAGGCATTTAGATGTTGTATATTTCATTTACTAAATGTTCATTTTAGCCTCCTAAAGGTTTGTACCTGTTTCGGTTCATTATTTATATCAGTTCGTGTATCTTCTTATTTCTCTGATTCACTAGAGTCTATAATTTCGATGTACAGTTTCGGAAATAACTATAGGGACTAAAAAAAATGATTGTAAAATGTAAATATTAGAGCATGTTCTCCTTCTATTATACGAAAATGAACTACACCAGAGTAAACTCACGTGCGGATAGTTTACATTGTGACTGATTGTCATTCGACAATCATAGAGATTCGTGAAAACATAATGCCTATAAAATTGTAGGTAGTCATATCTTCCCAGGACTATTTGATGAACAAGACGAGACTACCACACGTAAAAGTCAAAGTTTTGGGTAGAGAAAGTTACTCTATGAGACAGAGTGAAACAAAATTTCATGTTTACCTACGGTTCGTTGTATAGAAACTCTGAAGAGGATATGTGAGTCTAGTATTGTTGCAAAACGGAAGCAGGCGAAGTAGAAAACCCAAACTCTCCAAAAATGATAACAAATAATTTAGGATATGTTCTTTACAGGATAAACAACACTCCAATAATACGACTGTAAGCATAGGTTTAAATGCAACCTCCAGAATACCAAGATATACTACTTAGAAGAAGTAACCAAAATACTGAAATTGGCATAAGACTTCAAACAATGGGATGAGCAGAAGCGGAGGAGGATGCTTTTTACAGATGAAGCTAAATTCAATTTATTTGGAAACAAACAAGGATAGTCTTGGTGTAGAGTAGAAGAGTAATACGGTTAATGTAGAACCTCTAGAGTAAAGCGTGCTTCAGTGCCAATACAAGTGCGGACTTAATCTCAGCCAATGGTGTTAAATAAACAATTGATTGACCCCTGACTGTTCATAGGTACGTACATGCAGATTTTTATCCATTACGTCATTTTTCAGGTACTAGACTTGTTGGGAAAGGGTTAGCCTGCCAACAAGACAGTGACCCCAAGTATGAATCAAATGTGTTGGGTCGATACCTGGTAGAAAACGAGGCAATGGTACAATCACAACCATATTATTAAAGCGGTATGGGCTCACATGGAAACCGAAAGGTTCAAACGGCAGCCAGGAAACTTGACTGAATTGTAGGAAGTAATATAAGACATTGGAACGATATTTCACAATCATGTATTAATAAACTTATGTTAGCGTAAAAACAATATATACTGCTATGTGTAAGACAAATACAAAATACTGACTGAATTGTAGGAAGTAATATAAGACATTGGAACGATATTTCACAATCATGTATTAATAAACTTATGTTAGCGTAAAAACAATACATACTGCTATGTGTAAGACAAATACAAAATACTAGTGCATTGTAAATCTTATTTACTTTTGTTTTGTGCTTTCTAAAATTTTGTATTGTACTAATGATAAAATTTTTTGTGCTTGTTTGTTTGTTGTTAAGTACAAAGCTACACAACGCGCTATTTGTATTGTGTCCACCATGGGTATTGAAACCCAGTTTAGAGCCTATCATTGAGCTACTGGGGACATGTTTTGTAACTCCTGTATAAGTATCATATTTTCGTTCTGATAATCATTTACACTACTGTAATTTTCTCACAGATGTATTCACTAAATTAGATCAGAATAATTACAGAATAATAAATATAAGTTTGAATTCCCTCTCTCTCTTTTATCAACAGAATAATCTCCCATTTTGAAATATATGTTAAAACAGTCTGAAGTATACGGTTACCCTTTCTTTGACTACTTTGGTTACATACTTTTCTTAAGGTATAAAGTCGAAATCAAAAATATTCATTTACAGAGAATAATAAGAATGTTTTATCATAACTGAGAATTAATACGCTTTATAACCTGTACTGAAAAACATACATTTATCAACTTCACATTAAGATGAATATGTTATTTTCTACTGTCATATTAAAACGCATAAGATGTTAAACACAAACTGTCTTAAAAATTAGAGCAGTAACATTATATATTTGCATTACTCTTCAATTGAATATGTAATATAGTTTAATGTAATTGTTGAGGACAGTTAGTGAATCAGTTTAATTAATTATACACGTGGAATTCAAGTGCATGCATGTTATATTTGGGTTTGCCAGAGTTAACTTTTTTAACTTTTCGTTCTTTATTTTTTTTTCATTGTAGCTTATATGAGCAAACCAACTATTTAACGATAAGTACCACGGTTTGTGAAGTGAGATTTAAAAAAAAGGGAAATAAAAAATATTGACGAACTTTTTATATCCTGCGTACACACAAAGTTGTCATAGAATCAACAAAATATTCTATTACGTAGCTGATAATCATATTACACAGGGGGCGTAATTGTATAAGCATAAAATTACAAAATCGCACAGCAATGAATCAGCCACGAATGAAAAACATTAATAAGATGGGCTGGTATAAAGAGTTGGACAAGGACATTAATGTAAATATGAAAATATGTCAGTTAATAGCAGTTATATATTTGTAACACAGATGTAAAATTCACATTCTACAGAACTACGTTATTAATTATAACTCTGTTACGTGAATAAGTAAAATGAGAAGATGACATTATCAAGATGTCTCAGAACAACAATGTTTTTATTCGTCGAAGATCCACAGCAGGATATATGGAGACATGCTATAAGAAATTAAACTTATGAAATCTGTAATGGACGAATGTGATCAAATAGTTGAGTATATATATATATATATATATATATATACACACAGAGATAATGAGAGATGTTTATTTAATGGAATATTCACTTTGAATCGTTGACTGACAGTATGAAGTTTGCTTGGAAATTTCAAACAACTACAGATTTATTGAGGTACTAAAAAAATATTGTCTCAGCATGGCTTGGTGGTTAGGGTGCTCGACTCGCAATCTCCGTCACCGAACATCCTCGCCCTTTTAGCCATGGAGGCGTTATAATGTGACGGTCAATCCCACTATGCGTTGGCAAAAAGTAGCCCAAGAGTTGGTAGTGGATGATGCTAACTAGCTGCCCTCCCTCTAGCCTATCACTGCTAAATTAGGGACGGCTATCATATATAACCCTTGAGTAGCTGGGCGCGAAATTCGTAATAAACGAAACCAAAATGAATATACTGTGTATGACTGCTAAGGGGAACTGTATTGTGAACACGGACTAATTGTGTCATACATAAGTGAAGCTAGTAAAAATATACTAGTTAATATTACCACATCAAATGGACGTGGCACGAAAAGGGTATGTTAATTAAATGTGGACAATGGACAAAATTTAACATACTATGAATGATGCAACAAGAATTTAACAAGGGTTATTACCTAGGATTCAGTTACAGTGCAAACAAAATTACTATTACAGAGAGAGAGAGAGGATGAGGTCTACGCTGAACCTGACCCTCCCTGGTTCAAAACATGGACAGAATCCCGATGATGAAGAAGATATACTATACCCCACAATTATCAGCTCTGTTTATCACTTATTATAATATTGAAAAGTTATCAACAAAAATAATCAGTTAACATTAATTTTGTGAGTTTTTTTGAAGTTAGGCACAAAGCTACACAATGAAGTATCTGTGCTTTACCCACCACGGGTATGGAAACCCGGTTTATAGCATTGTAAGTCCACAGACATGCCGCTGTGCCACTGGTGGGCCAATTAAAATGGCATATAGTTTGAAACAAAATTTGTCAAAAGACATGTTTTATGAAAATATTCTGGTTGGAACAAAAAATACGAATTCAAATAAATTTTATGAGATATGAATTACCGGCACTTGTGTAATACTTAAAATTATAATAAATAATTAAAACAACGGTTACTATTTACACAATTAAAACTTTATGGAAGCCACTTTAAAACAACACTTCAACAATTTACAAGATGACGTACTTGTAGAGTATTGAGGTGTTGTTTTAAAGTGGAAGCCATACGACTTCAATAACGTTTTGATTGTGTAAATAGTGAACGTTGTTTTTAATTATTTATTACAATTTTATGAGACTTGATAAGAACATTTTATTCTACTCAAGAACTATGAGCAGAGCAATATAACTAAGAAGAAGGAAAATAGACTTGTTAAACAACTGAAGAATGGGACAAATATGTTTAATTGAATTTTGATAATAAAGTTGCAATGTACTACTTACAAATAATTTGTTATACCAAACTCCATATAAATCAGAAAGCAGCTTCTACACGTGATCTTAGGAAAACACGTAGTTTCAAGAAATCAGTTGAACACAAAAATACGATACCCTATAACCCGATCGCTTCGTAACGGAAAGGTGGACTAGTTTGCCTCTAAAGAAGAAAGGTCCACCTTTCGAAAGTGCTCGGGTTATAGGATATCGTAGTTTTGTGCTAAGCTTCTGCACAAATGGTCAAACTGAAATATGAAAAAATATATATAAAAACACATAGTTATTGTTAATACATTACCAAATTTACTAAAAAAATTTAAAATATAACAGATTGTAGGGAGCTGTGATTACAGCAACGGACCACATGTAACATAGCACATGTGTGTATCAGAACCTTAGCGGTTAATAGAGTATGTGACCTACTGTAAATTACTTCAAACGTGAGTATAATATTCAACTAAAAAAATTAAACGCCTAGTTAGTCCTGAAGGTATGAAGGGTAATGACAGAAATTAGGGTTATTTTCTCTGTTGTCTACTTTCTTTGCTAAAACAAATGTACAAAACCTTAATATTTTATATATGTCCAATAAATTATTTATAATATATATTACAAGATAAGTAACTCGATCAGATATTAGGAAATTCAGTTTAGTTTGTAGCACTTTATTTTGGGACAAAATGGGTTAAACATGTTAGGATAGAAAAGATCTTCATTTCACGAGTTTATTTTTTTTTAACTAACACCAGTTAATGTTTCACTAAAATTATTGGTATACAATTAACAGAAAATTGAAAAGAAAATATCGGAAATACAAATGTTTTCTTTCAATCTTCAAAACTATCAATATATCATTTAGAATAGAAACAGAAAACTATAGATTCGTTTTAAGTATTTCTCGATCCGTGTACCTTTATAAACACTTAGCTTATTCCTATACACTATGTATAGCATATATTGTACAACACTGTATACATATCTGATCTGTCTCTCACAACTGGCAGAATGATAACAGTGGAAAATAAAAGCGGGAAGTTCAAAGTAATCTGATTTTATGACAGCTACAACTCCAGACACATCACTATAGTCTGACGTCTGGAAGGCGTGGGTGTTACTAATATACACACCGTGGATTAACACAGTACATCTGCTTATGACACTCGAAAAAGCTAATGCTAACAAATTAAGTATTATGTAAATAGTCTTCAACAAACGCATATAGAAACAACGCCGTTCATCAGATTGCCAGTGGTTTCGATATGCCACGCTAGCAGAAAAGTACGAGACGATGAAAAACAGCTCTTATTTCCTAAATAAACAGATCTGGGCGCACCAACAACAATAATTCAGCTCAAAATACAGAAACGACATCTATATAAGTCTACTTCCTTACTAAGCCTAACGTCAGATATAACAGACCGGATGTTTCTAAGCAGATATAAAATATATAATGAAAAATAAATTGTGACCGAAATAAATAAGATATAAACAGTGACATAAAACGCTATAAAAGATATGGCAGTCATCTGTGTTTATTTCCTTCTTTAGCTCTACTAAAATAAATAGATAAATGTTTAAAGAAGAAAATAGATAATATCTGGGAGAATGTGAGGAGTAATAGAGAGTAAGGACAAAAGAAATCTAAATTCTAGGAATGTTTTTGAATAGTGACCAAATTAATGTTTTTCTTAATTTATTATGAATATTCATTTAAATAATACGCTTGCGGTTGTCTATTTGTCCGTCCGGAAATTTTCTCGTAAACGTCTCGTTCAAACGCTACAAATCTCGTATCGATAGAAAGGCCTTTATCCGAGTGGCCTGGATTGCATATTTGGCTTTTCAATTCATAATCATCTTACTTATGTTTTGTTTAGTCAGACTTTTTAATATAACGAGCATGGTACACGATGGCACAATGTCATTGTCATCACGTGACTACTGGCTTCAATTTCAACTTCAGTTTTTATTTACAAAGTATTTCACACAAACAACAGTTAACCTGCACGTAATTTCCTAAAAAAATGAACATTACACTAAATACAAATGGTATGGGCTTTCTTGACTTATTAGATCTAAGATATACATGTGCTGGTCGTTCAAAAGCATATGCTTATCATTTTGTGAACATGCATTCAGACATTTCTGCATATTCAGCTAAGTTTGCCTTCATTGCAACTTTACATTTACTTTACTTTGCAATAATTTAGCTTCCGTTCGTTTCATAGACTGTCATAAACACCTTATAGCTACTTATTTCTTTACTACGGGTTTTATTCTTTGTTTTTATGAGTTTCTTTGCTCCAACTTGTAAAACCGTGTCATACACGGAACGCTCATAACTGTTTCATAATATGTACACTATTATATATACCATTACTATACTTTATTGTTTATTTTACATGTGGCTTTATTAAATAAAGTTACGTACCGTGTAGTTTTATTAAATAAAGTTACATCTATGTGAGTTTGTTTGTCTGACCACGTAAATTGTTTTCAAATAAACCAGGATTTATCGATCTAGCAATACAATGCCTGCAGGAAAGCGCAGCTTAAAAGGCGTTCGTGAAAATAATAGAATAAGAAACATTCAAGTGAAGAGCATGAAAACTACCGCAAGTGTTTTGCGGGTCGCAGTTAGTATCAGTTAATCAGTATAAGTTATTTTGGGCATAGAATTGTTAGGTTTGGCCGATTTAGTAAGATTGTGTAATTGTATATTAAGTAACTATTGCGGCTAAATTTTGTGTTCCGAACGTGGCCTGGTAGTTAAAGAGCCGGATCTGGAGTTCGTTTATTCGCATCTCGTGACTGTGTAAAACATAATTCACGTTCTGTATTTTAAGGTCGTACATTTGTTATAAGAGTGATGGTTAAATCCCACTATTCAGACAGACTAGAGTAGCCTAAGATTTGTCGATGGGTGCTGCTAACTAACTGCATTCACTGTATTTTATCACTTCTAAATTAGGGATGACTAGCGCATATAGCCTTTAAGAAGCTTCACGCGAAATTCAACAAACAAACAGAAAATATCCATCCAACCAACTATAGCCTATTGTATGTTGGCTATCAGATGTTACACAGACACCTCTCTATTCACACTGTCACATGCAGACTGAAGAGTCCCACCTTTCTGGGTGTGTAATGTTTGACAATGCTTGCACATATTGATCATGTGAGAGATAAATCAGTAAAGTCTTACTCTTCTCAAATACGCTGCAGTCCAGAAAATGCAACAAAATAGTATAAATCTGATGAAAGCCACAGTCATGGCCATAATAGATTATGAAATCCACCTGTGTGCATCAACAGGAAAGTGAATGACTAAGTTACAGAGGATGTAGAATGCAGCCATGAGAATAGCAACAGGAGCAGCCAAACCAACACCTTATGCATTTGACTTGGTTTGAGCAGCATTTCTACAAGACAAAGGATTCTTCTAGCCAGTCAAGCACTACTTGGAGCAACCACCACCATATCTCATCCACTATATCCACACTTGAGAGAGAGGGCAGATGAAACAGTAATACAAAGACTGATAGTCAGTAAGGTCAAGAAAAACGTGGAAGAGATGTGTCGTCTGAAAACATCAAGAGTATTGAGTGAGTCCAAGCAGATGTCATTAAGTTAAGCACAATGAAGATTGGTAGTATAACATATAGGGAAGATCAGAAGGACTGATCGACACTGCTGAAGTCGTAGAATATATATACGAGCAGAGACCAACACTAATCATAGCATTGGATGGCTCAGTGAGGAAAGATGTGAAAGCCTGAGGATAGATGAACATCTACTATATAAATGGTCAGCACCCAAAATTGGTTGGTCCACTTCATTTAGACCATAATGTGAAGCATACGAAGATGCGCTTATCTGGTTGACCAGTTAAGTGTAGGTAATGACAGGATCATAATCCTGATAAAATTGGAAACAGGTTTCGTCCAAAGAACACGAGTAACATCTTTGTTAAAGACTCATCTGATAAAAAAAAATAATGAATGAGAAAGTAGACCACCTAGCTGGTAAGGTGCAGTCCCTTGGCTACCTGGCAAGATCTCCAAATGATATGTTCAATGAAATACTGAGGAAAAAGAAACTATGGAATAGAAGCCACATTTAGTAAACTAGAATACTGGAGGAAAGAGGGTGGAAGTATGGAAGTGGTCAATATTAAAAAAAATAAAAAATAATAAGAATATTAAATGTAACTTCCCTATCATGTTTGAATCCACTAGGTATAAACACTCAGAATATAATCCTAATAATCAGTAAAAAGAAGCGTGTAATTAGCTTAGAACAGATACCCTTTCTCATTAGAAAGGAGAGACAAAACGGATTAAAGTTAGCAGTGACTGCATATAAGGCCGGGCGTGACCTTGTGTCTACCGTGTCAGACTGTGAATTCAAGTGTTCATAACTCGCTTCCCGTTGTCGAAAAATCGCTCTCCGCTATTTGGGACCGTAGATGAGTTACTAGTGTGACAGTCAAAAACCTTTATTCGATTATAAAGTAGCCCAAAAGTAGACGTTGGGTGCTGTTGACTAGGTGTCTATCGATCAAGTATGGCTAGCGCAGATAGTTCTTGTGTAACTGTGCGTAAATATCCGAATCAAACAATCTGTAATTTAAGGATACTTGAGACAGCTGGTAATATGAGACAACACTGGAGCCTCCAGCAGTTGACCACGTGTTTACAGTGTCATGAAAGCTTATTAGAAACTGCTTTGTTACTGGGCAAAGTCAACTATGTATTGAAGAGTTTCAGTGCATATTGGGTCCAATAGCTCATACATTTTTGAATTATGATAATTTGATCTACCTTAATTTGGAAATTTTTGCGTATATACATTTTTGCGGATTTTGGGCAAATTTCCATAGTTTTTTTTTCTCTGATAACCAAAAGTAAAACTCATTAATCTAGATGTATCTATCTTAGTTTACCGGTATCCTGAATTTCTGCAACTAAGTCTTCTGAACATCAACCTTCGTTCTCACTTTGTAATATATAGTCTGTAATATCTGTTTTGGAAAAATAAGTTTCTTTTTCCGAGAAATTTCTCCCAAATATGTAGTTTTAGAGTACCTCACTTTGGATTATTTCAAACTTAAATCGCTAAAATGCTTGATTGTCTTTGGCATTTCGTTTTCACTTGCGTATTTGTCAACCTTTGTCTGATGAAAGTATATTGTATTTACCAAGTTTATTCCTCTTAGAGTTTCATAGCCTGCAGATAATTATCATTCACAGCATTCCTTACGTTCTCCTCATAATCATTACAAAGCAGTAAGGGCCTCTCTCGTCTTTCAAAATAATTAAAACATCGATATAGTAATAAATATATTTTTCTACAGTTCCACAAAAACTACGTGTAAGCGTATGACAATGTTGTCCACTTTTGCTCAATTTGAAACGATAACTTTTATTCTATACAAAAAAGTAACAGGTATACGTATAACAAAACTTACTTATAACATTTTATTTCCTCTCTACAAAGTGTTCTAGGAGCAGTTGAAGTAATTTTTTCATAATTCGTACAGTACTTTTTGAGTTATTTCGAGTAAAAAAAAAGAGAACTAATCACAATATCTAAAGTAATCCCAAATTACGCTACTGTAAGTTGGCCTGTCTTTT
Organism: Limulus polyphemus; assembly: GCF_000517525.1. Lineage (NCBI taxonomy): Eukaryota > Metazoa > Arthropoda > Merostomata > Xiphosura > Limulidae > Limulus > Limulus polyphemus. Next base: position 139,141 of record NW_013666816.1, read on the forward strand.
ATCTGGTATATATTCCAATGAAATGAGGTTTTCATAATGTGATTGAGATTGTACACTTAGTGTTCATTTTTTGTGGTACATTAATCAACTTCTTGAAAGAAAAGGAAAAAAAAACTTGTTCAGGAATGTATATGATTGTGCATTAAACATGTAAATATCTTAAAAATAACAAGTTTTCTTCATTCTATTTCTTTCTTTTTTGTTTTTTCTTTGTTGTTGTTGTTTTGTGTGTGTGTGTGTGTGTGCTTCTATGCTCAATAAGCGGTATGCGTTTAGTATTAGCAGTAAAATAAAACCATGTTTTCTGAAAACTAAATATTAACAGATCCGTGTGCCTTTACAAATTGGAATAATATGCTATACACAAGACTATGCAGGTTATATTAACATAATTTAATTAATCGTATTCATTTGATTAATATGAAAATCAGACATTCGTATGACAACCAAAACCGATATAAAAATGCGGTGGAATGGCATTTAAATATCGAATGACGTGCTGCTTCAGAAAATCAATCGCTTTTGGAAAAGGCATGTAACAGTCCTTTCCGACAGAAAATACTAATAAAATCAGATCATAAAGATGTGTTCAAATTGAGTAATTAGAATTTCAAAAACAGTGATATCTCTTTTACGTAATGGTATTGGAAAACAAATTAATATGAGTCAACTTGGGGAGCCAGGAACATCCAGAAAGAGACCAGCAAAAAAGTCGTACCCCAACCTTGTAAAGCAAAGTGCGGCGTCTTATAACAGGTGATAATACAAGAATACAAAGATCGGTTGGAAATGTCGTCCATATGCCACAAGCATAGGCACACAACATAATCAAGAAGGACCTCCTTCTGGAAACGAGTTCAACAGGGTAGGAGTTCACCTAGATAAGGCTTCAAATCATACCTCCTGTTCAACTGTCGCATACCTCAAGCAGCTTCAGAATGAAACGGGTATTCATGCTACTCCATACGAAGACATACTGGTCAAGTCGCTTGACAGAGCACCTATGTGATTTGACTGTTGAAACGGTGATATGAAGAGCAGTGTTATGCTTTAGACATGAAAGCATAACGACAGAGATATTTTCAATGGAAGCTACGTTGCAGGGCTATTGTCAGTACGCACCGTCCTCGGACTGAGCTTGACCAGACGTGGCGACATACACCGTAACAGCTGGACGAAGCTCCGAAATAGTCTTAATATAACATGAATACTTAACCCTCTGTATTTCTGCCAATAACTTAGTTTCATAAAGAAAGGCGGATATTGCTACCAGGAAATAGAATAATATATTGCTTTAGCCTGTTTGTCACAATGATTTTCAAGTTTATAAAGCAATTGTGAAGTATATGATCTTCTACATCAGTTTCTAATCTTTTAACGCAACCAAATACCAAACAAGCTAGCATTGTTCATCACATACTCTGACAGAGCTTGAATTAATTCTAATAACCTATCATATTTATTTTCTCCTTTAATATTTATAGAAATAAACAGCTCTTTCAATTATGCTCTTGGCGTTTGTATTGACATATGAATATTCTGCCAACGAAGCAACAACACAGGTTTTGGTTTTCTTTTTTTGTGTTCACGCACCAAAAAGACCTTTTTTTACCACGTCTCATTAACATGTTACGTTTAATACTGCAATATCAAATATTTTTATATAGTTTGAAAAGAAGCATGTGACATAAAGTTATCCTTCACCTGTTTCTATGGCAGTGAGATGTGACATAAAGTTATCCTTCACCTGTTTCTATCGCAATAAGATATGACATAAAGTTAAACTTCGCCTGTTTCTATGGCAGTGAGATGTGACATAAAGTTATCCTTCACCTGTTTCTATGGCAGTGAGATGTGACATAAAGTTATCCTTCACCTGTTTCTATCGGAACTTGGTGAATTAGAAAGGATATCATACAAATAACTTTTTCTTTTGCGTAAAAGCATACTTTACATGAGTGTGAGTAATTATATTAGTTCAGAAAACAGATGTTATGTGAAAAGATAACATTTTACAATGGGTGAAAGAGAATATGTTATTTTATCTACAGTATTTAACAATGACGCCTGGTGTAGCCTTATTGTTAGGGGAGCTCGACTAGCGAACATGTTCTTCTACTCATCCGTGGGGGTTTGCGTTATGAGTGACATGAATCCCACTATTTGTAAAAGAGTACTCCGAGAGTTAGCGGTGAGTGGGTGAACTCCCTCTAGTCTTTTACTGCTAAATTAGGAACGCCTACCTGGAGAGGAGATGGGCGCCACAAGATAAATATGCCCGAGAATCACCGATGCTACATCAGAATCTACAGTGCCCCAACTGCCGTAGCAGCCTCGGGACTTAAAAAAACCAAACAAAACAATGCCTTTTGTTAACGTGAAATCTCGCATTAAATAACAACATTGTTTAAGTAATTTATCACTCTCTATATATAATATATTTAGACAGTACGATATGCAATATACCATGTTACTTTCGAAAATCTGACTCTCTTTATGACAACATGTAGTTTCAGCGTGAGATAAGATGCTTCTCAAGTTAGTATATATGCACTTATATTTTAACACGTCCCTCAGGAGCCAAGGGGTATCTTTACACTACAGTTTGTTGAATATCAAAAGTAAGTTCAATCCGGAAACTCCCATATAGGGTAATTGTGACGTATCTTTTCGAGACAAGTTTTCAATTGTTAATTGATAAATTTTTAAGTGAAATACAGCATCCTCAAGTCTCCATACTAGCTAGTACTAAGGTCTACCCGCTAGGAGTAAATTCAGTATATATCAATAAAGCAACATTCTCAGCATAATTAATTAAGTAAATGCCAACCTTTTATGCTTTTGCTATCACCTTTTTTTATGTTTAGCTTTCAATTGAGATACGAACGATTTCACCTGCGATTCGGTAGAGAAGGTCGAAGCATCACGATAGTTAGCAGTGTGATGAGCAGACAGGAACATTTTGAAAGCAGCTACAGGCATAATATTGTACTTGGCTTGCTGCAGGCGCAATATCTACCAAGGTAGTTCTAAACGGTTCTTGAATACCTCTGCGTGTCATTTGGAGACTTCCACGCTTCTTGTGCTTGGCCATTAGGATTGTGATGCGCTGACGGATTTCAGTCACCTTACCACTTCAAATCACTTTTCGCAGCCCCAACGACAAAAGATGCAGGAAATGTCTTCTTTTTAGCCAATAAAAATGTTCAAAAAATTTCAGTTCAAATTAAGAAAAACTGGTTTGGGTAGTTTTTTTTTTTTTTATCAACAAAAATGTCCCCCACTGGCTCATGAGGGGCTTGTTAAATTAATCAGACATTAAATATCAGAGAAAAACATACAAATGGATATTGAAGACTAGATACACGATATATTTTTCCATTGATAAATATACTATAAAAATCCAATCACATAATCTATAAAGTAAATACAACAAGCTGTCTTTCATTATCACACCTCAAAAACATGCTCCTAACCAGGTGTTAAAGTATCACAACAGGAAATACGTTACAATTATTTTTGATTTATGTTAATGTGTATTTCATATCTCCTTGGTAAATATTTTATGATTTAGAAACGCTTACATGGTTTACTTTTTATAAATACTGTATCTGGAAGTATTATTTATGACAATAACCAATCCGAGTTACAACCAGTAACGAAGCCTGGTGGTAGGGAGGTCGACTCACAATATACAGGTTGCGTGATCGAGACCCAGCGTCGAACCTGCTCGCCCTTTGAGCCCTGGGTGCGTTTTAATGTTTTGATCAGCCTCACTATTCGTTGTAAAGAGTAATGGTGGGTGCTACTTACCTGTTGCCTTCCCTTTGGTCGGTAATTCAAAATTAGGGTCGTCGGCAGATAGCCTTAGTATCTTTGCCATAAACGTATTTATCATTATATTAAAACAAAAACGCAAAAAATGCTAAAAATACAAAATGCACAGACATATTACTAACTGGATATTGTAATCAGAATATATACAGTTTTAGTGTACACACACACACACACACATTCCCTGATACACGATTATCAATAAATTCAAAATAAAGCATTACTTTCAGTGTAAAATAACATTTTAGTGCTAGACAGATTTGTGAATTCTGTGAAGGGGATGATTAAAAGTTTGATTTATATGATTGATTTGTCCAAGTATTTGCTATTAAAATTGTCCCTTTTTATTCAGATATATTCGTAAATGAATGAGATAATCCAAAATTTGTATTACCCCTGAGCAGGTGGACGTGCTATCTTAACTGATAAACAGCGCTCTGTCAATCACATACATCTTCTGCGTAACATAATTCACAGTGTCTATTTGAGTAAACGGTAATAACTGTAACATAATTCAACTATTACCGTTTACTCAAACAGACACTGCGTAACATAATTCAACTCTTACCGTTTATTCAAACAGACACTGCGTAACATAATTCAGTTATTACCGTTTATTCAAACAGACACTATCTACGTAGAATTTCCCCTTGTGTGTCGACTATTGTTGAAATATTAAATCTTAATTAACACACACACACATACATATATATATACCAAAAAACTTCCATTTCTAAGTAGTTTGGGCATTAAATACATTAGCTACATTTATTAGTAATGGATACTACTAATACTTGGTAGGTATTTCGGTTAAAATCTAAAAAAAAACCCAAGGGGCTTTGAGAGTCACCCAGGGAGGTTCAGAAACAATTGTTTCTTTTAGCCCAGCTCACGGAATTAGGTTTGATATTTTAAGTGTCAAGGTGGGTTTTTCAGATAGCGACGTTATGTTGACGAGAATTAAGTTCAAATGGTGATAGATAATACGTAATGGATAGCGAATGTATTCTTGTCTTAAAGCTTAGAAATGAGGAGATGTGTCTCTTTTTAAAATATTTTATTTGTGTTTTGTCTTCTTACCATGAGAAGTGTCTGTTTCCCTTTGAAAACTAATGTCTGCAACTTTTTACGGAGGAAGTGTAAGGGAGAGAAAGTGTAATAAGTAACGAAGAAAGTTTTAAAATACTGTTGAGTTGTCAAGAAAACAAACATTCATTGCTGTTGATACAAATACAAATTACACAGAAAGTTGAAAAATGATTAAATTCCAATATTTGAGTCAATAATTATTTTGGTAGGTGGTATATTTGTACGTAGATAGAACTCACACGTGTCGTAGTGTTTACGTAGATAGAACTCACACGTTTCGTAGTGTTTACGTAGATATGACACACACATGTCATAGTGTTTACGAAGATAGAACTCACACGTGTCGTAGTGTTTGCGTAGATATGACACACACATGTCATAGTGTTTACGTAGATATGACACACACGTGTCGTAGTGTTTACGTAGATATGACACACACATGTCATAGTGTTTACGTAGATAGAACTCACACGTTTCGTAGTGTTTACGTAGATATGACACACACATGTCATAGTGTTTACGTGGATAGAACTCACACGTTTCGTAGTGTTTACGTAGATATGGCACACACATGTCATAGTGTTTACGAAGATAGAACTCACACATGTCATAGTGTTTACGTAGATATGACACACACGTGTCGTAGTGTTTGCGTAGATATGACACACACGTGTCGTAGTGTTTACATAGATATGACACACACATGTCATAGTGTTTACGTAGATATGACATACACATGTTATAGTGTTTACGTAGATATGACACACACGTGTCGTAGTGTTTACATAGATATGACGCACACATGTCATAGTGTTTACGTAGATATGACACACACACATGTCATAGTGTTTACGTAGATAGAACCCACACGTTTCGTAGTGTTTACGTAGATAGAACTCACACGTTTCGTAGTGTTTACGTAGATATGACACACACATGTCATAGTGTTTACGTGGATAGAACTCACACGTGTCGTAGTGTTTACGTAGATATGACACACATGTTATAGTGTTTACGTACATAGAACTCACACGTGTCGTAGTGTTAACGTAGATATGACGCACACATATAATAGTGTTTACGTAGATAGAACTCGCACACATATGTCATAGTGTTTACGTATATAGAACTCACACGTTTCGTAGTGTTTACGTAGATAGAACTCACACGTGTCGTAGTGTTTGCGTAGATATGACACACACATGTCATAGTGTTTAAGTATATAGACCTCACACGTGTCGTAGTGTTTGCGTAGATATGACACACACATGTCATAGTGTTTACGTGGATAGAACTCACACGTGTCGTAGTGTTTACGTAGATAGAACTCACACGTGTCGTAGTGTTTACGTAGATATGACACACACATGTCATAGTGTTTACGTAGATAGAACTCATACGTTTCGTAGTGTTTACGTAGATATGACACACATGTTATAGTGTTTACGTAGATAGAACTCACACATGTTATAGTGTTTACGTAGATAGAACTCACAGGTGTCGTAGTGTTTACGTAGATAGAACTCACACGTGTCATAGTGTTTAAGTAGATAGAACTCACACGTGTCGTAGTGTTTACGTAGATATGACACACACATGTCATAGTGTTTACGTAGATAGAACTCACACATGTTATAGTGTTTACGTACATAGAACTCACACGTGTCGTAGTGTTAACGTAGATATGACGCACACATATAATAGTGTTTACGTAGATAGAACTCGCACACATATGTCATAGTGTTTACGTATATAGAACTCACACGTTTCGTAGTGTTTACGTAGATATGACACACACATGTCATAGTGTTTACGTAGATAGAACTCACACGTGTCGTAGTGTTTACGTAGATAGAACTCACACATGTTATAGTGTTTACGTACATAGAACTCACACGTGTCGTAGTGTTAACGTAGATATGATGCACACATATAATAGTGTTTACGTAGATAGAACTCACACGTGTCGTAGTGTTTGCGTAGATATGACATACACATGTCATAGTGTTTACGTGGATAGAACTCACACGTGTCGTAGTGTTTACGTAGATATGACACACACAGGTTATAATGTTTACTTAGATAGAACACGTACGTGTAGTACTTACGTAGATAGATAGACTCACACGTGCTATAGTGCTTACGTAGATATGACACATACCTATTGTCGTGTTTATGTAGACAGGACTCACACATGTTGTAATGTTTACGTAGATAAAACTCACACATATCGTAGTGTTTACGTATATAGGACTCACGCATGTTGTAATGTTTACGTAGATATAACTCACACATGTCGTAGTGTTTATGTAAACAGGGCTCACACACGTTGTAATGCTTACATAGACAAAACTCACATGACGTTGTAGTGTTTACTTAGAAAGGACACACACAATATCATAGTGTTTACGTCCTTCCTGTGGTTCACATTAAGAAGAGTGCAGCCTTGAAATTCATATTAGGCTTGGAAAACAGGAAAATTAAATGGACTTTTCCACGAAATTTATATTTGTAGTAATTATTCTTGTTTTATTTTTTATCATTTACAGTCGGTAAGATGAAAAATTTACTTCTTAGTTAAAGATAGCATTCTACGAGTTGAAATAATAAACCTAAAATAAAATACAGTAAAACTGTGTTAACACGACATCGTGTAAAGTCTATGAAAAACACAAGTAAAAGTATATGAAAAACACAAGTAATTTTTATCATTTATTTCATTTTCTACTATTTTGTAACTTCTTTACAAATGTTGTACACGTGCATTGTTGCTAGGATTACTACAGTGCTTACAAACGTTGCATATTTCAATGAACATATGGTGTTTATTTTGCTTGGTGTATATAGAGAAAAAATATTTTTTTTAATATCCGGCTCTATTTATACTCTATCTAGTTTATCTGAAAACATTCAGAATAATGTTAGGCCTCTTGTTGTGCTATACTGATCATAGTAACATAAATAAAATACGAACCTTTAGCTGCGGAATATCAGTAATGTTACATCAGCACACACTTGGACTAACAGTCATTTCCCCCCAAGGGATGTGTTTAACATATAAAGGTCAGCACAGCTAAGGTCAAAAAGAAAGAAACTGATACGCGCCAGATAATATGCGTCTATAATCTTTTTTTTTCTAATGATGAAAATGGTCTGCGCTTTAGAAACACGACGTAAGTGAATTTCAAAGCCTTCCCTACTTTTAAATTTACACATAAACTGTAAATATCCTCACTGAGTAACATTTATAGTATGCATCATACTAGGAAAGATACGCGTCAATGCTATAGAGTGAGATTTGTGGACCACCCCTTTCCGCTATATGAGTCCTGAAACACGAACCGAGTTGTGTGTCCGAAACAAAAGTACTCATTCAATACGTCACCTTCATTTGGTGTCGGCTTCGTACATTTTGTTACCGAACTCCTCGCTCAGTTGTGCCACGTTTACAGAATTGGAGCAATAATATTAGAATAGCTGTCAAACTAGATCCATTCGTCCAATTGCTTATTCATTTAAACTAAATATTTGAGGTGGGTGGGTAGTGAAGTCCAACTGAGTTCCTCTCTGAAAGTTGCTCGAAATTGGCTGAGCTAATAATATCCCACGTAAATATCTGATTGGTTTAAAATGTAAGTCCATATTTGATAAACATTTTCTTAGATTCAATTTTTAAAAAGTTTTAATTTCAATTGCTTCCTTTATTTTTCATTGTGATGTTTGCTTATATATGTGTAACTTTTTTCCGATATTTTATTTTATTATAACCAACCGATGTTTTTGTGTTTTAACTCTAAATTATATTTTTCATTTTGTTTAGTTTTCCAAAATACACAATCTCTTTATCGATGCATTGCTACAAAGCCTAAGTTTTTGTCTACATCTGTGTTTGGTCCGCATATATTATTAGGTTTTAGTTTAAACTTCACATGAAATTAATATGCTGCAAATAAATACCTAATGTATGAACATTATAAGCATGCCACAAACAACAGCCACACAAAGATATATCCCCCCCCCCCGGTAATTGGATAAAATTTCAATTTACTATGTGCGTGAAATATAGCGTGGGTCATTCGCACTTCAGATAATTTTCAGAGTCAAGGTCAAGCTCTCTATATTCGTTGTGCTCAACAGACTTTTTCAGCATATAGTGACGTCAACATCTCACACTTGAGAAGTTAATTTAAAATCGTTTGTTTAAAGTCTAAGAAAATACGTATAACATGCTTCGTGTTGCATGCAAATAAACCTATCCTCATGAATCACTGAATTCTCGCGTTCTTTCATACAAACAATCAGTTTTTGAACTACGTTTTTCTGTCCAATTGTTATTTACGTTATTTTCATCATGTTTCTATATACATATTGAACTCCGTTAAACATGGAATATGCAACATACATGTCTACCTACCGATGACTTTTGGGTAAGATAAAATCTCTTTAAAGTTACCTTAAGAGCTAAAAGACTAACCAATTTTCGTTTGAAAAGCTTGTTACTGCTGAGATTAGATAAGTGGTTATACCTATATTTCAAATTTAATTTATTTTTCCCAAATTTTGTCGTCAAAATTATGTTGAATTGAGATAATTGGAGAAAAGCCCTCCATTGACACAGGAGAATGTCTGTGGACTTAGAACTTTAGAAACCAGGTTTCTATATCCGTTGTGGGCACAGCACAGATAGCTCATTGTGTAGCTTTGTGCTTAACTACAAACAAACACATTGGAAAAAAATGACATTACGTAGGATTTCTAACTAACTTACTATTAAATTAGCTTGCCTTTATTGTGCTATAAACCAAAGAAGAAAAATCTAAAATGTCGGTCAAACGATGAAGTCATTGAAAACTCTAAAATTACAGGGTTTGACATGATTACAATCAATAAATTTCAAAGCAGTTTATCAGATATTGATTCAAATTTCTTGTAGCATATAATATAGTTTTCAAGCTAATAAAAACAATAACAATGAATGGATGGACAGAGGAGCAGAAAGCAGTGCACCTGGCAACAAGCTTGAAGGAACAACCACTGGAAATACTTGGACAGTTGTCAGCAGACGACAGGCAAACTATAGAGCACTGGTAGCTGCTCTAGAAATCAGGTATGAAACTCAAAATCGGTCCGAAGTCTACAGGGCTAGTTTTAGGACTAAAGTCCGTGCTAAAGGGGAGAGCCTGCAAGAGCTGGCACAGGATTTGTAAAGTATGACACATAAGGCCTACCGAATTGCACCACCCGATGTTCTCAAGCTGTTGCTGAGGGATCAGTTTATAAATGCCTTGGACAGTCCACAACTGAAGATACAAGTAAAGCAAGCACACACCTCTACTATGCAGGATGCAATGGTCAGAGCTCTTGAATTCGAATCCTACTTTAAATCCAGCACAGAGGTACCAAAGTTGGTTCAGTCATCAGGATTCAAGGCCAGAAAAGGGCAGCTTTCAGTGAAGTTTGAGGGACTTTGCTGGCACTGTACCAAACCTGGGCTTAGATAGCTCAATGCCGGCAACTTCGACACAGGAAAGATGCCACG
>NW_013666816.1:150544-152027 GCF_000517525.1 Limulus polyphemus
CCGAAATTGAAGACCAATGCATATTAGGGTTGGACTACTCACTACCGAGGAAGTGTGTAGTTAACCTTGATAAAATGATGTCTGGGAACAACAAAGGTCAAATTCCGGTAAGTGTTGCTGTATCTGTTGATCTGCGTGTCACAGCACTTAAGTCAACTACAATACACCCTATGTCAGAGAATATAGTTTGGAGTAGAATAAAAGAACATCCCCAAGGAAGCCCGGTGCTTGTGGAAGCAGTGGGAGACCCATCCAGGCCAGGTCCTGTTGTATTAGTCCAGAAGAAGTATGGGACCCAACATTGCTGTGTGAACTTCAGGGCTCTTAACAGTATAACCGAAAAGGACTCATACCTACTGCCATGAATTGATGAAACTCTTAATACCCTAAGTGGAGCCAGGTGGTTTTCAACTCTGGACTTAAAGTTGGGTTTCCATCATGTGAAGATGGCTGAAGCAGATAAACCTAAGACTGCATTTATTTATGGCCAAGGTCTCTGGCAATACTGTGTGATGCCATTCGGGCTTAGCAATATTTGTGAGGCTGCTGGAATAAGCACTAGAAGACCTACAATGGAGGATAGCCCTAGTGTACCTGGATGATGACATTGTGTTTACAGCAACATTTCATGAGGAAGTATTCCAGCTAGAGGAAGTATTCAAGAGTTTGAAAGCAGCAAACCTCAAACTCCATCCCAAGAAATGCCACTTGTTACAGAAAGAGGTGCTTTACTTGGATCACATTGTAAGTAAGCATGGTGTGCAAACTGATCCTGACAAGGTGAAAGCAGACCATGCTGCATTACGCTGGTTAAGATCCAGATGGACAAGTGGTACATTGAATCAGAAAGATAGACCAGTATAATTATGATATTGAATACAGAAAAGAAAAATGGAAATGCCAACGGACTGAGTCGAAGACCATGCAAAAATGACTGCAGGCATTGCTGCAAAAGAGAGGTTGAACTAACCAGGTGCCATCAAGCTGAAGTCAAAGTGACTGAAGGAGTTAATGATGGTGAAGTGGAACCAAGTATAGATATTAAAGCAGAACAGAAGAAAGACCAAGATTTGAACCCAATAATTGATTTCCTACAAGCAAGTGTTTTGCACCTTACTTGGGAGAATGTGTCTAGCTTAAGCCCTGTGACAAATAACTATTGGGCACAATGGAACCAGTTGAAGCTTGAAGATGGTATTCTTGTCCAGAGATGGGAAACTGCAGATGGGAAAGGGACGACCTGGAAAACAGTTATACCGAGAAAGTTACTGGAAGTTGTGCTGAGTCAATCCCATGATAGTTTAACAGGAGGACATCTTGGAGTTAAGAAGGCATTGAGTTAACTACGGCGGAGATTTTATTGGATAGGTATGAGGCAAGATGTGGAAGAATGGTGCAGGACCTGCAGTACATGTTGTGCTAAAAGGGAACCCCAGCATAAGGGACGCGCTCCACTGAAGTCATATCAAGTTGGTGCACCAAC
>NW_013666816.1:152037-166075 GCF_000517525.1 Limulus polyphemus
CAAGTGGCCTGAGGCATATGCAATACTAAATCAGGAAGCTACAACTGGAGCTTTGGATATTAGTGATTTCTTCTTCAGGTTTGATATGCCATACAAACTGCATTCTGATCAAGGCCATAACTTTGAATCAGCTGTGTTCCATGAATGCTGCAATTTGTTTGGCATACGAAAGACCAAGACAACGCCACTTCATCCACAATCTGATGGGATAGTAGAAAAGTACAATTGGACACTGGGGCAGGAATTGGCAAAGTTTTGTAATAGCCGCCAAGACGACTGGGATGTCTTACTCCCTCCACTCTTGATGTCCTATAGAACAGCAGAGCATGAAGCCACTGGAAATACTCCAGCAAAGCTGATATTTGGTCGGGAGCTTCGGTTACCAGTGGACCTGATAACAGGATGCCCACCTTACGAAGAGTTGCCTGAAAATGTGTCAGAGTTCGTGAAAGTGTTATCTGAAAGTATGGATGATATTCATCATCAAGTGCATTCAAGATTAAAAACGTCTGCTGATTCCATGAAGCTATGTTATGATAAGAAATCTACTGAAGTCAGATTTGTACCAAGAGACAATGTGTGTTTGTATAATCCCAGGAAGACCAAAGGGAAGTCTCCTAAGTTGTCTTCTCCATGGGAAGGCACATATGGCATAGTGGATCGTCTCTCACACGTGACTTTCGGAATAAAATGTGGTCGGCAAGGTAAGCCGAAGGTGGTGCATACCAACAGGCTTTGGCATTATCACGGTCCAGGACATTTCAGTTGGAACGAAATGAACAACAGAACAAATGATGCTGTTGAAGACTTGTCGCCTGAAAAAGCCACTGTTGAAGAAGAAACTTTACCTGGTTTTGAGAAGGAAAACAGTGAAGCCGTCAATGAAGTTACTATCACTGATGTGACTGCTACCGAGAATGGGACATTTCCTGATGGAGCAGATGAATCCCACGTAAAAAGATTTTGTTGTATTTAATTTTGTGTTTGTAAATTCTGTACATTTAATTAAGTTATTGTTAATTATCTATTGGTTTAATGTAAGTGGCTATTGTTCAGGACGAACAATACTAAGGAAGGGACAGTGTTACGACAGCGGAAGTCACGTGACTCTGGTAACACGTGATGAATTTCTCGAATTATCATGAATTATCGGGGAAGACCTAGTTTGTTCGAGACGCCCTCTTTTTTAGTATATAAGTCCGACAGTGAAAGCCTGCGGAATTGAATGAAGAGAGTTCCGGGTAATTTACGATTCTGTTTCGAGCTAGTGTGTGAAGTTCTCGAGATTGTGAATTGCTGTGATTTATAGCGTGTATTATAAAAGTTGTTAAGTTTAAAGTGACAAGAAAACGTACTGATTGGAAATTCTGTGTGATAAAAGTTTGTATCAAGGAAGAGTAAACTGGTTTAATCAAGAAAGGACTTGTATCGCTGAAGTTCCTCGGAAAGAATTTCTACCTGAAATTAGCAAACAAGCAGATACGTAACAAAGGATTATGTATCTACAGTTGAATCTATCCAACAGTCTGAATTGAACACAATATAGCAGTACATCCTTAAAGTTAACGATGCTGGAACACATTTAGGATGTCTTTATTATGTTGAAAACAAAATGTGACTAAAAATACCCTTTAAAACATTTAATTAAACGAGTATTGGTTTTCGTTTTAATTTCTTCGGTTGCGTAACGATGCTTTTAGCGTATATGCTATCTGTTTATGTGAATACTATCGTAGAGAACAAGCTGAGGGTCGTCCACCAGCTTTTAAACATGGAGTTGTTTACACACAAATCAAACCTGAATTTTCTCCTTCATTGTTTAAAAACTAGAAACAATTATGGTTAATTATGAAAATGTTAAAGTAAGATCGTGCTATAGCAAAACATAGAACGTGTATCACAGCTTGACAGTATTATTATGAATATTTTATAGAAATCTTGAGTGACAATTTCGGTTTACAAAAGTTCCAATAAGGACCTTAAATTTCGTAACACACTTTTAACATAACCCCTTTAGTACAGTTTGTTTATTTATTTTGACCATGTTTATCGGAATGTTAATTAGGTATAAACAGTTTCAATGTAGAGTGAATTCCAGTCCTGAACGTAACTTTTAATGATTTATATGTTTGCTAATAGAATAGAAAAACACGTTGTAGACCTATAAGTTTCAACCGGTGCTACACGAGAATGTTGAAGGTGATTCACAGAAAAATATGACTTAACATTATTTTTTGTGTTTTCAGTTCGAAAATTTCCTTTATCAAAACAATAAAAGACATTATAATAAACTGTTTACAAATGTCACTAATACATCTGAATAATTATGCAAGGTAGATCTCGGTGGTACGTAGAAAGTTTTGATTTAGTGAAGTATTTCAGTGGTTGAAAATTATTGCTCTACATAACACTTTTATAATCTTGAGGCGTATTACTATGTTTAATCCATAACATGTAATAACTGAAAAACTTTTATACATTAGAAACAACACATTAAACGTTGTACATTTGCTGTCATGTTAAACTTATATTAAAGTTTTTCTTCATTACCCATTTAAGCCGTCTCCAGCCATTACATTAAAATGATATTTAGAAGTAGCGTCTCATTAATTTACTTCCCAACAGCCTTTCAGCGTTTCGTTTTAGTCCTGTGGAAGAAATTATAAAGTTATTAAAACATAAATGTTTTAATTAATGTTAGTTTTTAAAACATTATCATTTAGTCCCTCATATATTAAAGTTAGCATTGAAATTATTTAATAATTTTTTTATTGTAAAGCTAAACCTCTTACTACACAGCAGCTACAATACTTAAGTGAAATATCCTAACAAACTTGCACAAAGTCCCGGGCTTACTAATACGAGTAGTTATAGCCTCAGTTTACCTGCCAACGCTAAACTATAATTGTAAAAATACATAGTGATAATTATTTGCATAAATTACTACTTCCTTTAGGGTAGTCGTTATCATCAGTTTACAAAAGAGAGCAACACACAATAAAGACGTGATCCAAAGAAAGGAAAGACTGTTCACGAATGTTAGTACATTATTTCAACGTTATAGAAATGTATAGTCTGAGCTTGTACATGAAGGTCATCTTTAATAGACGCCTCATGGCGAAAATGCAGATATTCAAAGAAAGAGAAAAGAGACGAAAAAAAACAAATTAAGCATTAGTAAACTGATATTTATCTTCCCTACACGTATACAAGTCAGTTTGATGAGGCATCTGATAACGCCGTAGGAAAAATGCCTTTTCCTCCTCCTCGTCGTGCATTTGTCTCGTTTTCTCCTTTCTTGTGTAGTTTTGAGCGACCTGTCGAAGCTTTCAACTTGTTAAGATCATAAAAAACTCTGAGCCTCTTCCCTTCTTTCCAGCGCTGCACAAGTCAAACGAAGCTGTTTGTTATGCTGATCAGGATTCCGTTCTATACAGAAACTTATCGGGTTCGCACGTGGCCTGCGGCGACAACAAGCGATCAGGGTTGAGAGAAGTTGTATAAAAAGCAACTCGACAGAGACCTGCGAGTTTCAGAACCAACTCGTTTGGCTCCACTCAAGGTCAGTATGGGTGACTGACTGCTATTTTGAGGGGTTGCCCGTTATAAGAACAAACGCACACGAATCATGTGTATTTCAAGTAAGATGTGAATACGTCTGAGTGGTAAAGTTTATTGTCGATCGTACAGAATACTTGGTTATTTCTCCGCACACTTTCAATATATTTTGCAACATTGTTACATTTGCAGTGCGCAAGAGTAAACGTAAAATCTTTTATAATGGACAGAATCTATTTCAAAAGAAGGTAATAAAGTTAAAAGCTGTTCACTGCCTGGACTGGAAAAGTACATTGCTTCCTCATTGCTTGCTAAACTATAAATTACTTGCTAAACTATTTTAAATAAGAGCTAAAAGGGAATGAGAATAATAAGAGAAGTTCGAATCTGCTCCTTTTATTGTCTTAAACAACATTAGTTTTCTCCAGTGCCATAGGTGTATAATATGGTATATTAACTGTGAATTGTTCTTCTCCTCGTAAAAAATGTGTAATTTCAATGAAAAACAAAATCCACGAATGACGTAAAAGCCTAATGTAGTCTTCGATTCGCTGCTCCTTCTGCAGTAGACTAGTTTTGCCCAATTCAGATCAAACAATCCTGCAACTTATTATGTTGTTTAAATGTTTAATACATTATTTTATGTTTCTTTGTTTCCTACTGGTTTAAATTTAGCGATGTCATATCATGGTATTAAACTAAACGTTTGACTTCCAGTTTCATCCTCCAGGTCGTTCACTTGTGGTCTTGGGTGACTCATCTCTTTGTTAAAACTGATTGAAAAAACGATATGGTGGTTGTGTTTTAGTTTTGATGATTGTTGTAATTTCCTGTTTAGTTTGATTAAAAAGAGATATGTTTCAAATCATTTTTCTTTTGTATTATGAGTTAACTTATTGTTAAGATCTTGGTAGTCAATACACATTTTTAAAAGAACACTACTAAGTATGTTGCATCACTGGTTATTTATATTAGAATATTGTTGTGGGTGTAACGAATTTGTTATTATATATTTATTTTAATATCAACGTTTGTTTAGATCAAACTTATATTTATAAACAGTTATAGCTTATACTGTTAAATATGTATTGCGAAATTCCCGCCTATTCTCCAAAGAAGTTGCAGAAGATTTTCGAGTGTAAGAATCAACAATATAGGTATGTACGTAAACGCTTAAATTTGTATTGTTACATAATCTGTATTTTCCAGAAAGCCTCCACACGCCTATAAATATAACCAATGCGCCGCGCCAAAAGAGAGTATCTATTATTAGTTTGCTACAGTCCATGTGCTATGAACTTTGGAAGCTATAACTATGATTGTTGTAAGGCTTACCAATCGAAAAACTTCGTATATTTGACCAGGAACATTTACAAAGTTCGAACATTACAAATCATTTAGCTTCAGTGGATTCTCATTGGACATTAGTATTTTTATGAAAAGTCACCGATAGGAAAAATATCGGCGTATGATCAGCGAGAAGGATAGAGCTAGCTAGCTCCCTGTTAAGTGAATTATATCTGGTCAACTTGTTCATGGTGAACCCTCGATAAAAAAACAAAAAAAAAGATATCGAAGAAGTTCCAGACTAGAAAAAAAGACTTTATAATTTTTGTACGTCTGTCAAACTTTTGTTTATAAATCATTGTTTGTAATAACTGTTATGTAAATTGTATTACTGTTTGTATATTAAAATATGTTTGTGTTAAAAAAAGACAACTGTGTGTATCAATCTTATTGGCAAATATCATAAACTGACTACATATCGGCTTTTACTTAACTGCTAAATCCAAATTACAATTAAACTATCAAATTTAAAGTATCAGTTAACTTGGTTACAGACCATTTGAAATTCTAATACGTAACATGGGCTTTAATTGGATTTACTAAGTGGCTGATGTTGATCAATAAACGGATCTGTTTTAATATTTTGATTGTTGTTTTTCTTTCGTAATTAATCAACTACGTGCAGTAAGAAATGGTTTGTTTTCTATTTAAGGTTTAGAGCAGATATCTTTCTTCCATCACTTAATCTCTTTTCTTTATAGGTTCATATTGATGCTTATTTTGGAAATTACAAATTTGGGGGTGTCAACTTTCATGCTTACTAGCTGATTGAGGTTTTGTGCTGTTTGTTTTACATGTTGTTTTGTTACAGTGATCAATGTTTCTTTTATTCGATATTTGCCAATATAAATATTTTTCTGGGTGGTTTGTTTTTCACACTTCTACTATTATATTATTTCTCTAAATATCGATTATTTTACTCCTATCTTTTGTTCATTAGATCTAAAGCTTCGATTATTATTTTTCCATGTACAGTTTGACCCGATCCCCAACTACTTCTTAGCTCGTGCGCAGTATATTGTTTGTACAGGCTATTTCAGTTTTGATTTACTTGAGCTAAGTATGATTATTCTCAAACTACAACGCAATGAATGTGAGTGAGACTTCAAATTAGGAACTTTTAGTTTTAACTTTATGCGTGATTTTCATTAATGGGATCAAAATATAAAAGAATTTTTCTTTTCTTCCAGGCGTTTGTCATTTTTGGCCTATTTTAGTATGTTATTTAATTATGTTGATTATTTTGGTATGTTTTGGTTGAAATTATGTGCTAACCATTTTGCTATGGTCCGTCATATATTGGGTTAAACTGAAATGATGAATACAATATAGCTGTTACAGGTCACAATTTCATTGTCGTATCAGTCTAGAAAAATTAGTCCTTGTATTGAAACCTTAACCAAATTGAGCTTGTCAACGTTTATGATATAATTTTTTGTTGTTGTTTTTCTCGGCTAAAGAAGATATTTTTTTTATTTCGAACTGTTATTCAGACCTTTTGTATAACTATATTTTTATCTTTCCTGCTGAGACTCCCAAAATCTCCTGAGACTTGTCAATTTGAAAGTTTTTGAGTTAACAATTAATCGTATATTTATTATTGTTGTTTTATTAATCACATAAGTCTTATTATCTCAGGAATGTTAAAAATATGTTTTCTTGGATTTCATTATTTGTCGTAAAAGGCTGTGATTTCTATTCATTATTTTATTTAACGTAAAAAAAGGAACTGCTCCAAATTATTTTCAAACTATTTAGAAAAGAATTAAAATGGAACTGTAAGTAAAATACTTGTATGATTTTAAATAACAAATGTTACTCATTTAACATACTTGTAACATACAGTTAAAATACGTACAAGTTTAACTGGGTTTAAAATTATAATATTTAGAAAATTGCGAAAATTAAAGCAGCAATTAGACTTCTTCATAGAATTTTATGCTACATCCTGCAGCTGGTAAGCGATAAGTTCATGCCATTACAACGCTAAAACCCGGGGTTAGATTCCCCTTAATGAAAAGAGCGTAGATAATTAATTGTGTAGCTTTAGCTGAAAAACAATAATAAGTTATGCTATAGATGTGTATTTGACATCTCTTGGATACACAGGATTACCACGGACACGTTTGGAACAGACATAATTCACATTAATCAATTGGTAATTCTGAAACTACGCGTACTCTGATATATTTGTTTATTTATTTTTACATACGTCTTTCAGTTAATTATGATATTCAAAATTACAGTCCAAAGAACTATATACACTATCAATAAAGATTTCATTATCGGAAAGTACTCTAAATGTACTTTAAGTATTTAAATTTCGAATGGATTTACTTTTGATAATGCATTCCAGAGATATTTGCCTTCTTTCCGATATATTATTGGGAAAAATGTAATTTTTCTAAAATAGACACATGCACCATTGTATGATACTAAACAGCTTCTAATTCAATCGAGAAGGGTATATAACACAGTAAACACTATTGGAATAGTTTTGTTTCACAGAGCTGCAGGATGGGCTACTTACGTTCTGTCCACTGCATCGATAGTAAACACTGTTGGAATAGTTTTGTTTCATTGCTGCTGTTGTGTATCTGCTTGTTTCTTAATTTCCGGTAGAAATTCTTTCCGAGAAACTTCAGCGATACAAGACCTTTCTTAATTAAACCAGTTTATTCTTCCTCGATAAAAACTATTAACACACAGAATTTCCACCATCAGTAAGTTTCTCGTCACTTTAAACTTAACAACGTTTATAATACACGCTATAAATCACAGCGATTCACAGTTTCGATAACTTCACACACTAGCTCGAAACAGAATCGTAAATTACCCGGAACTCTCTTCATTCAATCTCGCTGGCTTTCACTGCCAGGCTTATATACTAAAAAAAGAGGGCGTCTCGAACAAATTCGGTCTTCCCGGATAGTTCATGATCATTCGAGAAATTCCCAGATTTTAGCATTATAAGTCCGTAAACGTGCCGCTGACCCACTGGCGCAAGTGTTGGAATGTACTTAATTAACACTTGGCAGTCCATTTCAAGAAGATCCTTCAGTGTTGTTATTCTTCGTTCAGAGGAATAGTAGTTCACAGGTAAATCACTTCCACACTTGACACGAGGTTCTAAAATTGGGTATTTGGAATGTTAAATGATGACTTTCAGATTAGAAACTGAGATAACACAGGATGATTCATAATAAAGAAAAGTAGTTTTTATTCTTCTTTAAACCAAAGAAACCAACTTAAAATAAAACAGTATGAATTCCAATGATTAGATAATATGTGCTTTTTTAAAAAATTGTAGCTAATGACAAACTGCAAAACAAAATATAAATTAAAACTTAAAAGTAGTTAAACTTTAAACATTTAAACATCGCCAGACTAATCAAAATAAAATGGATAAGATAAAGAAAAATACAAAATATGAGAGGGAGCTGCTTTAAGTGTATGTTAATCCTTTGAATTCGAGTTCAAAACCCGATTACAAAGTATCAACAAATCCACCTCGTATAATGATTATAAACACAAGCAGGTAAATTTAGTGTTTGATGTCTCTATCTTTCAATGTGACTGTGAGGTAATAAACTTTACAGGGTTGACGTGACAGTCACCATTATCAAAGCGACCAATGAGAAAGTCTAGATTAACAACACCTAAAGAAGTTACAGACCCCAGGGTCATGGTTATGAAATATCAAGAAGGGACTGTTAGTTGTTACCAACAATCATAGATAAGTTGAAACAAATTAGACATAATATAATCCACAACTATTTGAAGATGTTGTTTATGACATACACATATCCCTTTAAAGTATTAGTTCGTTCTTTAGCTGACGTGAGCTTAAATCTCGCACCAATAAACCTTTAATACATGATGGTCATCAAGATTGTACTGAATTATAACCATAGTTGTAAAAACGTACAGTGTAACAGGTACTATAAAACTCAGGAATACAACACAATACAGTATTCCACTAAAATACATGAATACAAAATTATGCACATTTCGAAAAATGTATGCCCTTCACAACAAATAAAATGCAATACAATAGACCAAAAAATCCAACCTTGTCAATCTTAAAAAAAGTACGAAATTAAATAGGAAATAACGAAAAATAAGTAACTGCTGGTTACTTACAAATATTGGAATAAAATTAACTAAACAAAATAAACATATCAGAACTAAAACTTTCAAATTAATTCAGAAATAGCGCCCATACCTCTATCTGAAGTGTGACCTGGATCTTATAGCTGTGGTACCAATGACCTATCAGTAAGTCTTAACCCATTATACCAAAGCCCATATCATGCTTATGAGCTTTTGCCTTTTGATAGCTGCAGGGCTGAGGGTTTTGGTACTACAGGCTGTTTACTGGTTGTTCACGTACACTTCAGCTTTAAGAATTATAGTTTGGATGTCTTCACTTTGTAATCCAGCGTAGTGTCTTCTCTGCTGTACATCTTGATTAGACTTTCTGTAAAATGGTGCTGCCTTATTAGTAATGTCTAGGTTCCTTCTGCCACTGGTCATAGCTGATTGAAGGCAGTAAGCTGGAAGAGGCATATCATTTCCCCCCACTCCCATGGGTCCAATTCCAAAGCCAATGTAATGGTTAGCTATTTCTAGTTCAGATCGTTTTTATTACCTTATTTTCAAAGATCAATGGATCAGCTAGTTGATGAAATATTGTAGCTGTATCCTCTATCCCAGCAGTGAAATCAATGATGCCCTTTATTGGATATTTTTACTTGCAAACAATTAGGTTAGCAAAGGTAGTTGGTCAATCAGACAAAAACCATCCACAGAAAATTACAATAACACATACTACAAAATGAAGTGTTTACGCCCACAACTATTCATAGGAGAAACTAGTAGGCATTTTGAGGCTAGACTTAATGTAGGTAAAAACAACACCAGGCTCATGAAAACACAGAACTCTGCCATTGCTCAAATGTCTTTAAAGCTGGACACACCATCAACTGGAAATACTACAAGTTTTTAGTAGCGTGCAAATACTACGTATCTTACTCTTCTATAGTACATATTTCTTGTCCACGGAGTTTGTAAGAGTTTTGTAAGTTATGTGGTGAAAAATCTTAAGAAATTAAGAGATTGCTTGGAGTGTGTATGATATAAAGAAAACTTTCGAATTTTTACTATGCTAGACACAGTGAAACACAGTTTAGAAAAAAAATCTAAATAAAAATGAAGCCAAATTTAAACTAATCTATGTAAATTTCAAAACAAAATCTAAATGGATAATTTGAAGCCTAAATTATTAACTGAGCCAACTAGAAGTGACGAATAGAGGTCATAGTATATACATTTTAAGTTAAAGGATGAAGAAAATGAAAATTATTTTATTACTCAACACCATGATAAAAACTGTTGTTCAGTATTATATATTTTTCTTGCATCCATATAGTGTTACAATATGAACATGTTATAATGAATGCTATGCATACCGCAATTGTTTATATATTTGATTATAGAAAATAGAAAACTCTACAAAAATATTTTGATAAATAGAGATTACTAAATATTTTGCCAATAAGACAACTATATAAGTTTAAAATTTCAAATCGTAAAATGAGTTATGGTACATTTATAGAAATAAAAACAAAATTATATAAACCAGAGATCTAAACACATTATTTTACTGTGTAACAAGAACTTTTGCATGCGTGCTATTTAATAACTTACCAATACAAATAAAAGGTGAGGTGAAGTAAATTTAAATAAAAATATTATGTAATACTTATATTAAATAGAAAATGTATAAACTGTATTATGTCTTTCAAAATAATATTTTCTAGTAAGCTATATGACAATTTATGTATTAACATATTAGTTGATATCCCTCGTGTTTCTTTAGATATAAAAAAATGCGTAATTTTGTTTGTAATAAACTTGAAACTACATATCTTACTCTACTATAATATAAATATTTCTTTTCTTCAAATTTGTTTTGTATTTTTATACGTTCAGATTTTGAAACATACAAAATCCAGTTGAGATTATATGCACAACCAAACCTGGGGTGTGACTTTTGTAATTTTACTGGCTGTTTTATGGGATTGTGTTCTGTGTAACTTTGTATATCAGGGATATCTTTGCAACTGTCACACGGAACTGAGATACTTCCACATTTCAGTGCATGTTTCCTGATCAGTAAGCTGCAGAGAGACAATGTGTTTTGTAATTGCAGTTTTTAGGTGTCTGTTTTTTGGAGAGTCAAGCGTTTCTGATGAAGATTTATCCAGAAAACTTCCCGTAATCTTTGTATACAGTACATATTAAAGTTCACACTCTACTTCACAATGTAACAAAACCTCTACTTGAACGATCAGCTATTTTTCAGTGTTTTTCGATAAATAAACTGTGTATTTTTCTTCAGGCTTAAAAAACATGTCATTTTTCTTTCAATTCAATGCACTTGCAACAAATCACTGCATGTTTCCTCCCTCATAATAAATCCAGGAATCTTGCATTTTTGCAGAGGTCAGGTGTATTGTTGAATCACCACAACCATCAAAATGCTTAGCAGTCAGAAATCTTCAGTATCTTATGTTGGATTTAAAGAATCAAGCCAACCAACATTTCAGTACCACTGTTAACAAACACACATTCATTATTTTAATGCTGCACACAGCTCTCTACCATGTATGCACATGGTCCTGAAGTTAGTTCCCAGTCAACCCACCTCCCAATTAGAAGGAATTTTTTCCCTAATGTATGTTGAAAAGAGCTCTCAAAAAGAAGCTACAAAACCAGAAGGATCTTCAAATAATTTAGCATCAGAGTTACATCCAAAACCGGAAAACACTCAGCGACATTTTATCAACTGTTAAACAACCAAACAATCCCAAAATATGAAAACAGTTGGTGTACAAGGTTCCCTGAAGTTGTGTAGAATGTAATATTAGCAAAACAAGTAGAACTGTCCAAAAATAAAAAATCAAAGAGCGTGTAGATTCAACAAAAATCATATGCCCCCAGAAAATTACCAATACCGAGCACTATTACAACACATAACATGAGACTGAATGGGAAAAATACAATGTTTCATACAAGGAATAACACTGGTAATTCAGAAAAATTAAAGAAGTTTTAAGAATGAAAATGGAAAGCT
The DNA here is from genome assembly GCF_000517525.1 of Limulus polyphemus. Lineage (NCBI taxonomy): Eukaryota > Metazoa > Arthropoda > Merostomata > Xiphosura > Limulidae > Limulus > Limulus polyphemus. Next base: position 164,081 of record NW_013666816.1, read on the forward strand.
TATATCTCAAATGGGATTGAGGATTAATCAATAGAAGAGTCTGGAATCATCCACTAAAAACAGAAACATACTTGATTAGCACAAATGAGCTAATGGAAAACCAGCAAACTAAGGAGCTCTCCACCAGAACCACATTTCACAATACTATGGAGAATTCAGCAAAACATATCTTGTAAATTTATACAAAAAATTAATGTTCAATCTACCAGTTGACATAATCTTAGTAGTTATGACAAGGATACTAAGGCTATCTGATGCTGCCCCTAATTTTGAGCTACTGACCAGGGGGAAGGTAGCCAGTTAGAATCCCCCCACCACTACTGTCCACGTAAAGGAATTGACTGTCATTCTTGTAACGTACCAACAGCTGAAAGTGCAGGAAATATTTTGTGGTATCACATGGACTCGCTAGCTCCGAAATCCAAAGATCCGCCACAACTAGTAATCCAAGCCCAATTTAAGTCTTCCAACAGATATAGATTTTGTGATTTTTTTTACACTTATAAGCTTACGTTGGATACGTGTTTTATATTTTACCCTCTCCTTGGTTTATATATTTCAAAAATGTATTGCTCTTTTCTTATTAATAAGTTCAAAAAGCATGAAAAAAAAGTGTAAATCATTTAATCTGTAAATGTACATTACAAGTTATTAAAGGACATCTGTCTTGCCTGAAATTGTTTAGCAGTTTTCTCAAGTTTCGGGCAGACTACAGATAACCTATTGTGTATCTTTGCGCTTAACAATAAACAAACAACCATCAAATTCGTTAAAGTTTTAAAGAGTATATCTCTTTTGAAGATTGTTTAATTACTGCTGAGTGTAATACACTTCACTACTAATCAATGTATGTTTTACTGAAGTCCGTTACGAATTCCTCTTTGTGAATATTACTTTGTTTTTAAATTTACTGCTACGACGTTAGTACAACCTTCACTCTTCCAATCACAGCTTGCCTTCTTCTCTTTGTACTAGCGCAGTGACAATAAAGTTTAGTCATGGATAGCTTGCTGTATTTGTTTACACTGCTACGTTTAAATCGCTTCCCATAGTAGCGTAATCTACTGCTAGAGGGAGATTTGTTGTCGAACCTGTGCATGAATAATCAATGAAAGCCAGAGCTTGACCAATGACATTGTACTTTTCTACTGAGCTGAACCAAAGTTATCGCTGAAACAAGACTGATTCTGATGCTGGCACAAAAAGATTTACTTCAGATAGAATCTGGAGTAATGATTTTCGCAATCAAGATATCCATAAGTAAAACTATTTCGTGCTTCAAATTAAATATGATTTCAGAATATATGTAGCAAATGTCACATGTTACACATTAAATTTCTGAGACATAGGTTACATTTGTCACATGCTTGAAATGAAATATAATTTCAGGGACCTAGTAGTGTTTGTTGATTTTCGCGCAAGGCTACTCGGGTGTTATCTGCGCTAGTCGTCCCTAATTTAAAAGTGATAGACTAGAGGGAAGATAGCTAGTCAACACAAACTATCCCCAACTCTTTTATCAATGAGATTAACTGCCTCATTATAAGGCTCCTCCCTCTGAAACGGCAAGGACGTTCGACGAAAGGATTCGAATTCACGACCCGTAGATTGCAAGTCGAGCGCCATGCCAAGCCCTATACAAAGTAATAAATATCTCCTTGTTAAAAATCAAATGATTGTATGTATGCGTATTTCATTACACAAATTACAAATATTGTCTTTCTTTTGGTGTATAAAATTTAATCTGCTTTCTAAGCATCATAAGGGAATCAAAGACTTATAAAAGATGTTTTATTTGTGTTACGTATTAGAATTTCAAATAGCCTGAAATTGAGTTAAATGATACTTTAAATTTAGTAGCTAAATTGTGCTTTGGATTTAGAAGTTAATTAAAGCCGATATATAATCAGTTTATGATATTTGCCAACAACATTGATACACAGTTTTCATTTTTAACACAAATACGTTTTAATATACATACAACAGTAAATTTAC
>NW_013666816.1:166869-169148 GCF_000517525.1 Limulus polyphemus
GTTGATATAGCGTTTGTTTAGCGTGATTGTTGAAAATAAGTGTATCGTAAAGTTGTATTCGGAAAGAATAAACCAGTTTTATTAAGTAAGGACTTGTGTCGCTAAAGTTTCGTCGGAACGAAGTTACGGAAAGTTAATTAACAAACGGAGACGTAACAATATCTTATCGAGGATTCACGATGAGCGAGTTGATTACGAGTTGACGGATATATATTTCACTTAACAGGAAGCTAGCTAGCTTTATCCTTCACTGATCACACGTCGAATTTTTTCACCAGTGACGTTAGGTAATGTTTTCGTAAAAATACTAACGTCCGATGAGAATCCACAGAAGTTAAATGAGTTGTAATTTTCAAATTTGGTAAATGCTCCTGGTCAAATATCTAAAGTTTTCCGATTGGTAAGCGTTATAAAAATCACAGTTATAGCTTCCAAAGTTTATAGCATCCTGACTATAGCAAACCAATAATAGATACAACGATGGAAACAACGATTTGATAAACAATACCCCAGTCCTCTGAAGCTGGCACATCTGGTGGTCTCCATTTCCTCATAAGCACACTATTTTTGAAAAAATAACCATTTGGAACTTTTTCCAATTCGTCTTTTGGGAGTGCATATTTAAATAGTGAAGAGATCTGCAGATCTTTTTCGTGTTCAGTGATCAGTTTACTTTTAGTAAATGGGACTTCACAAGGTAAATCAGATCTCTCACATCCATCATTGTCACTCACCAAGGTATTGTCAGTAGGACGATCATCCACAAGATCCCCATTGGATCTTAAAAATATCTGAGACAAATCTGTAACATCGTCCTCTGAATCCATGTCTATCATTTGTTTTTGGCTTAATTTCTTAGCCTGAGCTCGAGTCACATCACACGATGGAAACGCATTGGGATTCTCCTCAACTACAACATCATCCTTAGATGAAACAGTGATCGGCTCGCTAACCATTTTAGGTTAGGCAACAACGTTTCCCCCAACCAAATCGTTTCACAACAACAATGACACACCCTTAACTGGCAGAGTAGGTCTTTCTCCAACCACAACTGGTCCCGAAACTAGGTCTAATGCTAGATAAATGTTATGAAGAGGAACATTAACAAAATCACCTTCAATACCCTGAATAATAACAGACTCACCAGTAGCAGAACTCGAATCTAAGGGCAATACACCTTCTAACAACAATGATTGAGTCGCCCCAGTATCACGTAGAATACGTATGGGTATGGGATTGACAGTGTCATTTGTCAAAGACACAGAACCAACAGACAAAATAGGTCTAAATTCCTCTCTGATTACATCAGCCTTTTTATCAGTGGCCAAATCAACAACATCAGGTGATCTGGTGAAACTGCGTCCATATGTGGACACAAACACACTGAGTGTTGCCTCCTGTTCTTTTTTATTTTTCAAACACCAACAATCGGTCATAACATGACCAGTTTTTTTTACAAAAATGTCAGACAAGCCTTGATTGTTTAAAGTTTCCTCCTGGCTGTCAAAAGATTTCGAACTAGAGGATCTGGATTTTTTAAAAGAATCCTCATCTTTAGTGGACTGAACAGATATAGGTTTTTGTTGAGATGGTAGGAAATTTCTTTTTTATGAAATGCGGTTTTATGTGTTAAAGTATAATCATCTGAAAGAGTGGCTGCTTCCTGTATTTTCATTTGATTCCTGTGTTTCAACTTTCTTTTCATCAAAGTAAGTTTTGATGTCTTCACCTGCACAACGTTTAAAATCCTCAATTAGACATAATTGTCTTAGTTTGTCGAAACTGTTGCCAATATGTATATAATAACACCATCGATCAAAATAAACGTCTTTTTCGTGGGCAAATTCAATATAAGTTTGATTATCTTGTTTGCGATAACCTCTAAACTTTTGGCGATAAGCCTCTGGTACTTACTCGTATGCTTTGTGAATAGCTGCTTTAACCTTATCATAATTCGTACAATTTTCTAGAAAGAGAGCGGCATAAACTTCTCGTGCTTTACCAGTTAAAACACTCTGTAATAATAATGACCATTTTTCGGTGGGCCATTTCCTGGTTTGGGCAACCTTCTCAAAGTTCCAAATAGGCTCCAAAGTTTATAGCACCCTGACTATAGAAAACTAATGATAGATACTCTACTTGGCGCGGCGCGTTGGTTATATTTATAGCCGTAGGAAGGTTTTTCTAGAAATTCAGATTACGTAACAATACAATTTAAGTGCTTACGTACACACATATATATTGTTGATTTTTACTCTCGAGAATCTTCTACAACTTTT
>NW_013666816.1:169373-181192 GCF_000517525.1 Limulus polyphemus
AAGCCATGTATGTTTCTAAATATGAATTTAATCTAAACAAACGTTGATATTCAAATAAATATATACTAACAAATTCGTTATAATTTGTTTTAAATGAAATCAGATTTTTTAACAAACACTAAAAGTATCGCAAAATGTACTAAACACGCGTTCATTTTTTCTAATAATAACAATTTGTGAAATCGTGCATAAATGTAATATGCCTGAGGTTTGAAAAATGTTGATAAAAATGCATTTTCTTATTCAAAACATATACATTGATATACAAATTATTGTATTTAGAAAACGATATGTGTGTAATGGTAAGGACTAACGGACGTTTGTATTGAGCGAGCATATATGAGCTCAGTGTTTGTTTGCTTATTGATTTCGTGCTAATTTATTCGAGGGCTACCTGTGCTAAGAGTCCCTAATTTTGAAGTGATAGGCTATTAGGAAGGCAGCTACTCAATACTACCCACCGCCAACCTTTAAACGAATAGTGGGATTGACCGTTACAGTTAATGCCTCAAAACTCAAAAGGTGAGCAGGTTCAGCGATAGGTTTCGATCCTGTGACCCGCAGATTGTGAATGGAACCATAAATATTGTTTGCTATAATCCGTTTTGACAAAACTTTATGAAAAAAATCGCTATAGCATGCCTTATAAAGTGCTTATGAAAACATATGTTTATAAATTAAAATATTCATAAGGATCTGAAATAAAATGTTCAAGCATCGCATTCCTCTAGATTTATACAGAGATGAAACAGACGTAAGATATAAGAAATAAAATACGGGACAGAACTTTAATCTTGCATTCTATAAAGACTGCTAACGGCGCATTTCGCTTAATTTCAGTGTTCATCAACACAGCTGATTTACAACATTTGAAACGCTATTTGAATTAATGGTTCACTAGAAACGGAATCTTAGAGCGTATAGCACCCATTAATACGTAAGAAGTCTAATATTTTAAAACAATAACACTGCTAATAATTTTAATAGAGTCATTCATGAATGGTCATTTTAGTCGTTTCAATAAGATCTGATTTATAATATCATTTTAATTACACCCAATTCGTTATTTATTTATTCTCCTCCAAAATTTTGTTTTGATTCTAGATTTTATGCATGTTACGTATTACAATTTCAAATAGCCTAAAATTGAGTTAAATTGTAATTTAGATTTAGTAGTTAAGGAAATATATCTCCAATTTATGATATTTTCTTTTTTAATACAAATATATTTTAATATACAAACAATAATACAATTTACAACAACGATTATTACAAATAGTTATTACGAACAATGATTTATATACAAAAGTTTTACAAACTTACAAGCAATATAAAAAATTCTTTCTAATCTAGAACTTTCTTAATATCTAATCGAGGGTTAATTTCAGTTAACGTAGGCACAATTCACTTAATAGGGAGCTAGCTAGCTCAGTGAAATTCACTGATCACACGCCGATATTTCCTACCGGTGACGTTAGCTAATGTTTTCGTAAAAGTACTAATGTCCGATGTGAATCCATTGAAGTTGAATGATTTTTAAAGTTCGAAATTTATAAAAGTTCCTGGTCAGTATATCTGAAGTTCCGAATTAATAAGCGTTAATCTCAATAATAGCTACCGAGATTTATAGTATACCAAGTATAGACACCAATAATATATACTGTTTTTTTGGCGCGTTGGTTATATTTATAGACGTGTGGAGAGTTTTCGAAAATTCAGTTTTATGTTACAATTAAGTACACACATATATTGTTGATTCTTACACTTCAGATTCGTCTACAATCGTAGAGAATAGGCGGGAGTTTCACAATACATATTTAACAGTATAAGTTATTTATATTTCTAAATGTAACTTTAATTTAAACAAACATCAATGTTAAAATAAATGCATAATAATAAATCCGTCACAATGCAGTGATTCTAAAATTTTTCATTTAACTTTGGAAATGCCTCTGTATTTTAATTATATTCATCTTATTTTGATAATATAGGTGTTTTTATTATTATTTAACTTTGGACAGCAGTGTGTCTTCATTTATATTTAAAAGTGACCACTGTAATGAGTCGAAATTTTATTTCTATATTTTGTGTTTATTTTTCTAGCTAAATACGAAAGGTTACTTGTGTAAGCTAACTAAAGCATTCAAACTTAAAATAGGAATTTTAATACTTACAAATGCATACTTCTAAAACACTGGTATCAGAAAAATAATAATATTTATGAAATATGCTGTGTAGTTTAGTCATCTGCAATATACTATTACATTTCATATATATATATATAGACATATTACATATATTCAATAATGAGCTATAATGTCAAAAAATGTTTTATCCCGAGTATACATTATGTTGAAAAACTAGAAATTATACTTTGAGGATATATAACAGTAGTTAAAGTAGTAGAATGTATCCCAGCGTTCCGTTGAAAAGGGTGTTCATAAGGCCCTTGTACAACTTTAAACTTTAATAATTTTTGATGTACACAAAATAGAAAAAAACTGTAAATAGTACATAAAAATATAATTCATGAAATTTTATTTATAAAATAGTTTTATGTTCTAAATTTCAACATAACCGCAGCGATACATTTTTGACACCGATTTGAATCCTTCCGGATCGTGGTTTGTCGTTCACTGACCCCGTTTCTTTAAGCCTTTTCATCCAGATGTTAATTGAGTTACGGTGGAAGCATCTTTATTGTAATAAGTTCTAAATTTTCTCCTCGCTGCTCTTATTGACTTCAGTTCAGCTAACCATATCACACAGTTAACCTTTTCTTCTATCGTCGCCAAATTCGTTAGTTAGTTTCTATCGTGTGTACATCAAAGGTTATTAGATTTTAAAGTTGTACAATGACTTTATGAACACCCTGTATAACAGTACAAATAAATATGTCCATCTTGTTTAGATACTCATCACTGACGGACACATGATTAAAGATATGAGGATTTACTACCAGTGAGTTATCACGTTTAGTTTGCTTTTTTGTTGTTAAGCGCGAGGCTACACAATGAGCTATCTGTGCAGTGCCTACCGTGGGTATCGAAACTAGATTTTTAGCATCATAATTTGGGCTGAACCACCAGAGGGCGTCGCGTTTTGCAAATAGTTTCTATCGAGCTGACTGTTTTCACAAGCTTCTGAGTCTGTGAAGTTATGAGATACGCTTTTTTTGGATATTATAGTCCTTGACTTCATTCTGAAACGAGTATCTAGTGAAGTTTATCTTTTACTTTGAGAGAGAGGAGCAACTCTATATGGTTTGTAAACAATATCTTCTTTCTCCTCTTTATCTTTTACAGGTAAGCCGATTAAGTTAATGAGTTCTTAAACAACGTGGGTGGCAAGAGATTTAATTCTTCCCCGTAAGCTTAGACATATACGTCCCGAGACTCCCCACCTACTCGTTGCCTTTAAGGATCAACGTCCGGCCTCCAGTTTTATGACGGTACAATTACAATCATAACCAAAAATCCTCGGGTTGATCGGGTTTCAAACGACTTGGGTGGTATCTAAATACTCATAAAAAATAACATATCTACAAGAGGGAAAAAAAAAAGCTAATTTTTAAAGTTCAACTTTAGATAGTAAAAATTAATGACTCCATTTTTCACTCTCGTGTATGAATATTCCAGACTAGAATTCTCATTCTAAGATCTTCACACTCTTGAGTTCAAACTAAATTATGTTTTTGGAAAAGATGGAATAGATAAGAATTGTCTGAGGAAGAACCAAAGATCCTTTTAATAAAAAAATCAGTTATGTAAGAAATAAGGTTTTTAATCTCTTGATTTCGTTCGTGATTGTTATACAGCTTAATTACTACTGTCGAAAGCCTCAGGATAAGATATTACAAATTAGGATGAACTTCAACTTCAATGGTAACTTATATATCCATTAACACATATATAGTAATTAGATATTCATCAACATATATATATATAGTAATTAGATATTCATTAACATATATATAGTAATTAGATATTCATTAATATATAGTAATTAGATATTCATTAACATATATATATAGTAATTAGATATTCATTAACATATATATATATAGTAATTAGATATTCATTAACATATATATATAGTAATTAGATATTCATTAACATATATATATAGTAATTAGATATTCAAGATCAAACAAACGATTATACACGTAGAACACATTTAAAAAAGGTGAAAGTGTCTAAAAGTCATGAAGGTTGTTTCCTAATCAGTGTATTTGATTTTATAATAGGAATTCTTATAAACATGCTTTTACACTACTAAATCTAATAGGGGTTCATGATTCTCATCCTGTTTTAAAACAATTCGTGCTCAGCAATTTGGGTCAGTGTGTACTTTATAACAGCAAGATCTCACTATTCGACTGGAGTTAACCTAACCGTTGTTATGTGTGTGTGTGTGTGTTGGGGTGGGGGGGGGGTAGATACTTTCAGTTATGTAACCTTTCAATGAAATTAAGAGATGTAAAAAAACATAAAAACAATAAGTTTTGAATCCGTTTTATCAAAGCTATGTGTTATTCATTGTGTTCGGTACTTTAATTTTAAATGATGCTGAGCAAAGTTTAATATGTCCATGGAAAGCACATTGGATATAAGCAATTTTAATACGTAAACCAGTTATACATGAAAAAATACTTTTCTTCATCACTTTCTACTGGAAAAATAAAGACCACAGTAAACAAGACTAAGAAAAACACGAATCGCATAATTTAATTGTACTAACATCTTTGGCACCAAACTTTCCTATAATACATACCACGTTATAACTGTATCTATTAGAATTGTTTTCCTAACGTTAAAATACTGATAAAAGTGTTTCTTGCGATTCCCTCAAGTAAATGAAACTTGTAGATTACAGAAACACACAAGTTTAGGCTCAGAGATCACCGATAATACTTATTTAGATACAGTTTAAATAAATTATGCTCTGGAACCAGCTCTGGTAGTCCCATTACATAGTAATTCAGTACCGTGGCTGATGAATTTATCAGACGTTAATTATCTCTAAAATGAAATAACATACTATGAGTGTTAGTTTTAAGATATGGTCCCATTTAAATTACAATAAACACATGAACTTATAATTATTTATCTGAAATAGAATAAACAAATCTAATTTAAAATCTATGCGGAAAAACAAATATGCTCCTGTGTTTTATTTCATTTAATTTTAATTCTTGGTTATCAATTAACCAGGCTAAAATCCCAAAAATGTGGTGAGCGTTTTCACATTATTAAATCCGGTTGAACTAATTTCTCACATTTGATTTTTGTGCCGTTTACACTTTGATCTAAAGAGTCCAAACTAGCAAACGAAAACAGACTGAAACTGGTTTTGATACAACTTCTAAAATACCTAAAAAAAGTCTATCTATTTGATAAAATGTAGTAGGAATAATCATACAAATGGACAAAACATATTAGCCAAAACTGTTACTTCTGAATGCATCAAATGACACAGCTGCATTCTCTTCATTATAGTGACAAACTCGTAAATCAAATACTTATCCATCATTTATGGCACCAATATGATGGCGATGGGAAGAGAAGTCAATTGTTCATAATAACTGAAGTCAACAAATAACATGAACAGAAGGAGGTACTTTTCTTGATAGCGGCAGATGTCCTAGACCATATATGCGTAGAAGATGCTTAGCAGAAGAATGAATATGACAAGCCAAACCAAGAAAAACCGTTTACCTGTACAAACTACTAGTTACAAATTCTGTACCCGTCAGTAGGCAAACTATTACATATCTTGATTGGATTTTCTTCTTGTTGTTCCTAGAAAAAGTTGGTTTATTGAATTATGAAAACTATAACTCATATGAAGCAAAAGTACATATTGAAAATGTAGGTTAGCGAATAAGCATAAACATGACAATTATTGCAGCACTGGCCATAGACATTTATACAAGAAGAACTGGCGTGAAGGATATCTTAACCCTCTGTGGCCCCAGTGTAGAAATATTCTCCAACTCAGAGGATGGAGAGATTATACCTTGCATAGTGTTGAATACGAAGCGCTGTGGTCTAGAGGAATTAGGTATACACCATTTACATTTCAATGTATGTATTGTCCAAAATATCATAAGAAAGGAAAAATATTAAATATTCGTTTTAAGATTGTCTACAAATATATAATATGTTTATAAGTAAGTGTCTAAAATATATTCACAATCCTCACTGTAGCAACAAGTTTCCATTAATTACTGATATTAGTTCATTCGGTGTGAGGGTTTCATCATCATCTTGGTATCATTTATTTTGCTTACAAAGTTGTTGTTTTGGTATAGATGGAGGTATGACGGTCCACAAGCAAGTTAAACATAAGTGATCACCAGGGTCATTTGATCCGAGCACTGCATGTAGGCTCTATTGAGTTGTAACTGGTATGCCAGAAATTCGATGAATGTGTATGTGTAAATATATCCCCTTATAGAAGTCTAATCTGACTGAGTGTAGCACATGTGCAGTGTCGACACACACACACATGTACAAGGTTTGACTAAGTCATTGGACTTATACTCATGTGTTATCCAATGCTGCAGTAACGCTAACTTCCCCTAAGACTTACAAAACCAAATTATTTTACAGTGATGTGGGAGGCTCAACTCCTTCTGAAAAATACGTTTTGCTACTGAAAGACAACGGATTGTTTTATATCAAAATTTACACAAAGATAGTCTGTTGTATAGCTTTGTACTTAACTACAAATAAACAAATAAAATAGTTATAACTAACACTAGCTAATGTTTTTACCGCTGCAAAAATTGCCAGTAATCTGAACGGTTAAGTTACTCAACAAATTTTAAGCAGAAACTTACATACATACAAATTACGGTTTAATTAAACTTCAAACACCCAATCTGCGGATGATTTTTTACGTGATTTTAAAAAAAAGATTTATTGGTTTATAATGGTTCAGTAGTCTAAATTGTAGCTTTTAAAAGTATGATACTGCATATTCAAATTGCATTTTAGATAATCTTTTGTCTCTCGTCGTCCAGGTTAACTGACGGGTTCTGGTATTCAAAGAGAAGCATCTTGGGTAATGACTTCTGGGAGACAAAAGACGCATCTGAAAAGTTATTTTTTACACGTTTATGATTTTGAGTCCGAAATGGAAAAATTAAAAGGAACGTTGGGAAAAAAGCATCTCCAGTTTACGAGATTTTTATCAAAACTTACATATCTTGAAGCAAACATGATTCATTTATTCATTATATTATTAATTCTACAATAAAACTCTGACACTCGTAACCTATAATGAATAATTGTAATAACAAAGAAACTATTTTCTACGTATTTTGATATCAGACTTCTTATTCGTGGTTTTGTTTTCTAAAACGATATTTATATAAAATATATTCTATAGACTTTAAAACAAAGTTAACTGGGTCATAATTCAACTAAATTCATGATAAAAGGTACAAGATAAACTCATCCTGTAAAATGGTGCTTTCCTGAGGGCATCATAAGTAAATATCATGTTGTACTCTTTTCTTAGCAATTATTAGCATCACAACATAAAGTAACGGAATAATACCAATAAATACGGAATCATAATTTAAAAAGAGATACAACAAAAGAATTATAGGGTTTCATCCTCCTCCAAAAAAAAAAGTTTATGTTTCAATCTTTCATAGCCATGTAGTTATTTCAATATTCACATGATTTTGCATTAATAAACTACAGAAATAACTTAGAGAAGAAATACACACAAACTGTAAATGCCTTTAAAATATTCTGGTTTATTGTGCAAAATGAATGTACTAACAATTAACTTGAAGAGAACATTCAATCTTTTAAGATGTAAAATGAGCACGGTGACTTGTTGAAGTGTTATTGTTTTTGTCATCCAGGATTCTACTAGATCAGTATTCAGTCTAGTTGATTGATTGGAAAGTACAGAAATGTCACGAGTCATGTGACTGGGGCCAGCTGGAGAATATAATATTACTCCATTACTCCAAGCTGCTATGATCATTGCTCTGCATAGGATGAGTGGAAGCATGTGACAGTTCTTAAGAAGGTCACGTCAAGGGGGTGGAGTAGTAGTTGAAATAATACACCTGCGTTGAATTCAAACACACATATATAAACGTTTCATTCCGTACAAAAGTATTTAAATGCAATAATTTTATTTTTTTAGTCTTCATATCAAAAAACAGAATATAAAGTGTCATGATTTAAAACTCAACAAAAAGTCATAGAATGACTTTACTCAGATTATAAACAAATAATAACTGCACAACATTAAAATGATTTGAGAGTTTTACTAACATGTTGCTTGATACAAACGATGATATTGTTTGATTTATTATTGTCAAAAGACTTATGAAGATCATATGGAAACGTTTTACGTTCTTCTACTGAGAACTGAAAGATAAATAAATAAAAGAAGTTAATATATGTCTACATATTAGCTTATATATATATCATTATTTGGGCTAATTTTTATGACAAAAACTAAGATGGAAAAAGAACATCTAAGATGTGCTTGAAGCAAACCGTCTTTTTTTTCAGAAAACAAAAAGAAAAAAACAATATTTTCATATGTCTTCCCACATATCCTTTACCTTATTGTGTCCAAACACGTTTTCATCATTTTTCAGCCTTATCTCATATTTCTACAATACACCAAATTTACGGTGTTCGTTCATCAACTAAATTACGTCTACAATAGTACACTCTTGAAAGGTGGGTAGTTCTGGCTAAGAACATGGTCATTATTTCGTAATACGGCAATAAAAAATCAGCAGATGTGTGGTTATGATAAATAAGTATACCTATATTAAAAGAAATATATAAGACCACTACCATGGCAAAAGAGTAACAACAGGGAAACTAACTATCTCAAACACTGTAAAAGTTCAATAATTAATGTTCATAATAAAATAAAGTCAAATAACATAGACATATTCTTCTACAAGACCACGAAACATGCATCGATATACTATTTTGAGTAATGTTTTTTAACCTCGTTATTGTTATTCCAAGGAAAACATGTTTCCATAATAAAAAAAGATACCATGTAATTAGGTGTGTTATAAATACCTTACAAAGAGAAGGAGGCCTTTCTTTGAATTCCAGAACTCGTCACCTGTGATGGAGGATAAGAAAGAAAATTGTATCTGAAATGCTATATATATGTTTACTTTACTAAACTACTGTTTGAGCGCAGAAAGCTCTAAAAACATTGCAGATCACTAGGTTCGATATATGTGGGGGAAAAAATTACTGTGACTGCAAATTTTTCGTTTCTTTCATGCAAATTACTTATTTCAGATCAGAGGTGTGTAAAACTAACATTTCATATCTGTTTTTGTTTCTCATAAGTTACTACACAGAAGAACTCGTCGTCACCTAGGTTCGACAATGAGAGACAGAATTTTGCGAAAAGGAATTTTTATATACATTACAATAATTATATAATTTACTGTATGAACACCGAAAGACACGAAACATTGGAAATCAATAGGTCTGCTAATGATAAAACATCTTAGATTTAATAATCTTGTGCTGCACATAAATATAGACTTTTCAGTGATAAAACATATTAGATTTAATAATCTTGTACTGCACATAAATATAGACTTTTCAGTGATAAAACATATTAGATTTAATAATCTTGTACTGCACATAAATATAGACTTTTCAGTGATAAAACATATTAGATTTAATAATCTTGTACTGCACATAAATATAGACTTTTCAGTGATAAAACATCTTAGATTTAATGATCCTGTACTGCACATGAATATAGACTTTTCAGTGATAAAACATTATAGATTTAATAATCTTGTACTGCACATAAATATAGACTTTTCAGTGATAAAACATCATAGATTTAATAATCTTGTACTGCACATAAATATAGACTTTACAGTGATAAAACATCTTAGATTTAATGATCTTGTACTGCACATAAATATAGACTTTTCAGTGATAAAACATCTTAGATTTAATGATCTTGTACTGCACATAAATATAGACTTTTCAGTGATAAAACATCTTAGATTTAATGATCTTGTACTGCACATAAATATAGACTTTTTGATTAATTTTGCTCTTTTCCTCCAGCTCAACTAACCAGTTCTGGTATTGAACAGTAGGGCAGTGAATTTTGGGAGACGAAAGATAGATCTAAAATGCATACACCACTGTGCTTTCAAATCCGTAATGTGCAAGTTAAGAGAAAAGTGAAAATCTGTAATGTAAGTGATTTTTGTCACAAATATTAGTCCCACTTGTTTTCAAAGCTTCACTGGATTTTGATATCTGAACCATAACTATATGGAATTGTATTTTGTTCCTACCATTGAGGATGGTTATATAAATATGTAACTGCATAAACTGATGTACTTCTCAGAGTAAGTATTTAACTTTGATGATTGATTTCAAAGCATACAAACTAAACATAAAAAATAGCCCAATCAACGTACAAGAATACGTTTCACATCTATGTTTTTAATCATTCACTCCTTTATCTTATTTTGTAACTGGATTATTGTTATTCAAGAAAACGTGATATTTTGGAAATAGGATATAAATGTAACTACAATCAAAATACGAATAACAAGATATAACGATGATTTTCTTTATAAACTTATTTCAGCCAGTAAACAAATATCTTTTCAAAACAACTATATTTCTACGTTAGGAGTTTAATTACAAGATTGTCACATAAATTAAGTGTTCAAATGTGTTAAGAAATTCTACCATCATCAGTGATTTCACTGTTTCAATTTGATATCGATTGTCAAATCAAAAATATTTTCCTTTCACCCCACAATTATTTTTCAACCAATAACAATTGCATTTCATCCAGTTTTTAATAGACAGAAAAATATCACAAAAATATTCAACAAGTTTGATATTTCGCCACAAGCAGGTTTCGAAATTACAAAAGGAAAAAATGCTGTTACACAAATATTGAATAATAATGGATATCACTTAACGTTAAAAAACTGTTTAAGCTTAAGAAAACTAGAATTTCAACAATCTTTTTTTTTTAATAAGAAAGTAAAACATTATAATAAACTTAAAACTATTGCAACGAGTAATATCAGTCCGACGATGCTGGAGATCATTAAATTATAGACAAAGCTGACGATTAGAGAGTTATTATGCTATTTTAATTAGGCTTGCTGGGATGTTTCTTTTAAAGCCCTAATTAACTATGTTACTTAAAATATTGATTATCCATAACAGTTTATTGTTTTTTGGAATATATTATATGTGATTATTATTATTATTATTTGTGTAAACTCAAAAATACCAAAACGTAAATACTAATACAAGAAATTGTGAAATTATTAGACCTGTATCTAATTTCAACTAGTAAGGCTATTATGATGTTAGCAACTACACTTCCAATAACACACAAACAAGCAAAAAACACTGATATAAACAAACATATGCAATAGAAAATAAACAATTACTTATAAATGTGGTGAAATTAATTAGTTTCATACAATACTTAATGGCTATCATGTAAAGAAAGAATAATCCTCCAATTAAGAAAAGAATCTGACATAACTCAAAGTAACAATATAATCTTCGTTTAAAAGTTTGGAGGTAATAGATATCAACATGCAGTAGTAAAATTAGTGTTTACCTTGATGAGTAATATAGTTAATAGATATCAACATGCAGTAGTAAAACCAGTATTTAACTTGGTGAGTAATATAGTTAATAGACATAATCATACAATAGTAAAATCAGTGTTTAACTTGGTGAAAAATATTGTTAATAGATATAAACATGCAGTAGTAAAATCAGTGTTTATCTTGTGAG
>NW_013666816.1:181213-185798 GCF_000517525.1 Limulus polyphemus
CTTGGTGAGTAATATAGTTAATAGACATAATCATACAATAGTAAAATCAGTGTTTAACTTGGTGAAAAATATTGTTAATAGATATAAACATGCAGTAGTAAAATCAGTGTTTATCTTGTGAGTAATATAGTTAATAGATATCATCATACAGTAGTAAAACCAGTGTTTAACTTGGTGAGTAATATAGTTAATAGATACAAACATACAGTAGTAAAATCAGTGTTTAACTTGGTGAGTAACATAGTTAATAGATATAAACACAGTAGTAAAATCAGTGTTTAACTTGGTGAGTAATATAGTTGATAGATATCAACATACAGTAGTAAAACCAGTGTTTAACTTGGTGAGTAATATAGTTAATAGATACAAACATACAGTAGTAAAATCAGTGTTTAACTTGGTGAGTAACATAGTTAATAGATATAAACACAGTAGTAAAATAAGTGTTTATCTTGTGAGTAATATAGTTAATAGATATCATCACACAGTAGTAAAACCAGTGTTTAACTTGGTGAGTAATATAGTTAATAGATACAAACATACAGTAGTAAAATCAGTGTTTAACTTGGTGAGTAATATAGTTAATAGATATCATCACACAGTAGTAAAACCAGTGTTTAACTTGGTGAGTAATATAGTTAATAGATACAAACATACAGTAGTAAAATCAGTGTTTAACTTGGTGAGTAACATAGTTAATAGATATAAACACAGTAGTAAAATAAGTGTTTAACTTGGTGAGTAACATAGTTAACAGATATCAACATACAGTAGTAAAACCAGGGTTGAACCTGGTGAACAACATAGGTAGCATACAGTATTGAAGTCAGTGTTTAATCTGGTGAGTAATAAAGGTAATAGATACCAGCATACAGTAGTAAAAGTACAAGATTTTATGCAAGTTTATGTTGAAAAAATTGATCACTTTAATTTATGGAGCAAAGAAGAAAAAAAAAAGGAAATATTAAATGTTAAAAAAACAAGCTAGTTAGGTGAGGCAGTAATTATTATAAGTGCAATTATTTGTCGTTGTGATAATTTGGCTACTGATTTCATAAACTGTGATAACTGTTACAGATGTGTAAAAAAAACAGGAGTGAGGTCCCGCCAAACTCAACTTTACCCCATACTCGATGGTATGTGTAAGAAGACAAGAAAAATTTAGAAATGGAGAACGAAGTTATTTAAGCAAAGAAAGTAAAGGAAAAGCTTTAAAATTTCAAGTATAATATAAACAATATCCATGGAATAAAAACTTTTAAAAAATAAAATAAATATGAACATGAAAAAAAATATCACATTTAATAAATTGAATTCATTGAGTGAAACAAACAGTGTAACGCGTTATTGTACAATTTATTTCCATTTATATTCTATTTTCTGTAATAAAGTATTGTACTAATGCTAAATTGACCATTTAATTATAATTACTCTTTGTTTGTAACTCTTGTTTGTGCATTTCTATAATTACTTCCAATACCCTATGTCTCAACACTATTTGACGCTCATCTGTGCATTTCTATAATTATTTCCAATAACCTATGTTTGTACACTATATTACGCTCAAATACTCACCTAATTTGCCCTTGAGTCCAGTTCATGCACTACTACCTAGGATCTGTAAAGGTTGAGTCCTGCTCATGCATTACTATCTAGGACCAATAAAGGTCAGAAATTAGCTAAAGTTAAGATACCACAAAGAAAGTAGGCCTTCAAAGAGTAATGTTTATTGGAAACAGTATTGGTCGTATAGGTGTCTGAGACATTTCATCCATCTATTCACATAGAAACACATTATATATAGTATGTTGAAAAAACAGAACACCACTGGATGATCTCGAATAAAATATTGGCATGGCTGCTAAGATATCCTGAGCCTGACTGGTATATCTTATACACCAATTCGATTAAGGAAGTGTGTGACGCTCTGTTTAAAAAAATGATCTTAACAGCAGAGAACAGAAATTGTATTTGAGAAAGTTCTTTGTTCTTGGGATATAAGCCAGACAAGTTAGCCTCTTGAATTCTGTTTTAATTGTGCCAACAATGAAGATATATACAGTGAAAAACTATGTTTTCTTATCGGTGATATGAATTAACAAAGAACTTTCAAACTGTCTATTATATTCATAAAACAATTGGTAAATTGCACCCTTCTTTTATTTGATCAAATCTCCTCGGATGACAACAGCAGTCATCTTTTTCTTCTGACAATAACAATGTTTACTGTTTTCATTGTATTATGACCTCAATTGGCTTATAGTCAGCAAATCGTACTTTGTCAAGGAATACTCAGTACTTGGTTCATTACGGACTGTTGAGAATACTGTATGCTTACTCGTCCAATTAATCCCTGACTACTCAGTAAGATTAGCCCTCACAACTGGCTACAGATAGTGGGTGATAGTTTTGGATCCGGACTTCAGAAGGACATATCTTCTAATTTTTTATGACACATAAGGCAAGCTAAAAGGAGTTAAATCGGATGGGCGATGAATCCCTATTGCACAGGATAAAAATTCTATCGTTCCTAATCTATAGCTTTTAACATAGTTTTACTTGTTTGTTTTATATGTGTAACGCGATTAATGATACAGCTGTTTTAAGTTTTATAAATGTATTGTAGCGAATCATATACATATTCTGATATACAAGAACTAGTGATTGTAGCAGAGTTATATGATCCTAGTAAGAGCCTTGTACTAACGCACATAGAAGAATACGATGTATTATGCCAACATTGAGTATTGCATGTTGGAAAGTTATTAATAAAATATACTGATTTAATAAAGAATGACTGTTTATGTTAATCTAATTATGAAATGTTGTCTAAATATCTGATATACAGTTAATTTTGTAAACAGCAGAACATAATTTTGGTTTTTAAAAAAAGAGCTCCACCTCCCCCGGTAACTCAGTAGTAAGACTGGTGTCTTATAACGCTAAAAATTAGGCTGCGATACCTGCGGCTCGTAGAGAACAGATAACCCATTGTGTAGCTTTGTACTTAACAAAATTAACAAATAGACTACTTTAAAAGAGATTAAAAAGAGCTTGTGATATTTCTTCTCTATTTAATCCTCAAAATTACGGACATGTTTTTGTAACATTCACCACCGGCAAGGAAAACATATTTCATCACATTGTGTAATTTTATATTTTTGCCTGTTAAAAAAGTGTAATGAACTCATTAAAACAAGTGAGAAAAATCACTCATTTTCTATGTAAAAATATATAGGAGACCCCAGCAATGATTAAGAGAGATTAAATGAAATATTGACGGCACTTTATTTTTTTTTGTATGACTCATATACTACTACGAACCCTGTAACAAACGAAGTCATGGACCCACAAATAATTTCGTTCATAAAAAGTTTAGAAACATGTGTTTTAAAACTGATGGGTTATTCAAGGGTTAAACATGTTAACGCACGTCACAAGAAGAGCAGGACAATCTCTGCAGACTTTCCTCGCTTCGCCATGATGGTGACAACCCAAACAGATCTACGATAATGTGGCCTATGTCATATGAACATCTGTTCCATGGTATCGACGAGGAAATTATTCAAGTCTTCCGACTCGAGCGAAATAATTCTACACATGCTGTAGGATTAACTCGCGCTAATTTTCTAAACACTTGTAATTGCAGGACATGAAAGGTTGAACGTTACTTGAAAATGCTGTTAATCTATAACTGTCTGCGTTGTTTCAGAACCTCCCGTTTAGTAACCATAACTAATATTTCAATATTTTAAACTGTATATGGCATTTGTTTGTTGTCTTTTTTTTTTTTTGTTAAGCACAAAGCTACACACAATACGCTATCTGTGCTATGCACACCACGGATATCGAAGCCCAGTTTTTAGCACTATAAGCTTTCAAACAGGCTGCTGAGCCACTGGGAGGCTATATATGGCTTTGATTTGGTGTGTTTGGAATTTCGTACAAAGCTACACGAGGACTCTCTGCACTAGCCGTCCCTAATTTAGCAGTGATAGACTAGAGAGAAAGTCCTCAGACTTGTCAAAAATACCCACCGCCAATTCTTTCACCAACGAATAGTAGGATTGACCGTCACATTGTACCGCCCCCATGGCTAAAAGGGCGGGCCTTTTCGGCGACGGGGATTTAATCCCGCGACTCTTAGACTGTGAGTCGAGTGCCTTAACTAACAGGCCATGTCTGGCAACAAACATTAAAATATAGGACACTATTCGGAACTTATGTAGCTTTTCCCATTGAAAATGTGATCTATATATAAACCTCGAAAACAAATATTGCAACAAGTCAAAGGTATTAATTAACACACAACTTATGGAGTTGTAAAAAGAAATGGAATTTTTGATAAACAAAACACTGCTTTGTTAGGTTTACCTCAAGAGATGATTCTTTAAGATATTAAATGTCAATTGTTAAAGAATACTGCTCAGTCAACAACAACAAAAATCAACAACAAACAAACCTTTTTTAGATGACAAATGTGACAAATCATTTCAAATCTTTTTACAAGTTTATGTGATTACGTTTATGTGTTGTTACGTATTAGAATTTCAAATAGCCTGAAATTCACTTAACTGATAAATTT
>NW_013666816.1:186043-198362 GCF_000517525.1 Limulus polyphemus
AACAAGGTTGAAACACACAGTTTTTTTAACACAAATACGTTTTAATATACACACAACAATACACTTTACAATAACAATTATTACAAATAGTTACTACAAACAAAGATTTATGAACAAAAGTTTCACAAACTTACAATCAATATAAAGTCTTCCTTTTAGTCTGGAATTTTTTCGATATATTATTGAGGGTTCACGACGAGCGAGTTGATTACAAGTTGACGTAGGTATAATTCACTTAACAGGAAGCTAGCTAATTTTGACCTACGTTATTTACCAGCCACACATGCCGAGTTTTCCACGATGAATTTGGGTAATGTTTTCGTAAAAAAACTAATGTCTAATGAGAATCCACTGAATTTAAATGATTTGTAATGTTCGAATTTTGTAAATGCTCCTGGTCAAATATCTTACGTTTTCCGATCACAGTTATAGCTTCCGAAGTTTATAGCACACTGACCATAGCACACTAATAATAGATACTCTCTTTTGGCGCGGCGCGTTGATTATATTTATAGGCGTGTGGAGGCTTTCTGGAAAATTCAGATTACGTAACAATACAAATTTAAGCGTTTACGTACATACCTATATTGTTGATTCTTACACTCGAGAATCTTCTGCAACTAGGGAATAGGCGGGAATTTCGCAATACATATTTAACACTATAAGCTATGCATATTTCTGAATATAAACTTAATCTAAACAAACGTTAATATTAAAATAAATATATGATAATAAATCCGTCAGATTGTTAAGTTATGAATATGGATACATTAAGAAAGTTATTAGATAGGCGGTTTTAGCTTCAAATTGTCAGATGTTTAGATAAATACTTGGAGTTCTTTGTCAAGTATATTTGATATTTACAGTTCATGCACCTTAAGAACAGTAAAATATATTATTTTACTAATACACTTTTAGTTTGTGTTCATTATTTAGCTAGATATGTTATATTAGTGTCTAAATATGGTCTTAGTGGAAGCCTTTTTTTTCAACTATTCATAAAGGTTTAGCATTAACTATATAAAATTTGTGGTTCAGAATTTCGCGCAAAGATACAAAAGGTCATTTGTATTTAACCGCACCAAGTTTTGAGCTGTTAGACTAGATGGAAGACACCTTGTCAACAGCATCTACCACCAAATTTTATCTGATCGAATACGAGGTTTTTACCGTCACTCTTATAGAACACCATATGGCCTCAAAGTGCGGAGCGCGTTAATTCGGCAATGGGTCACAAACCATAGATCCTGAAATTCGTAGACTAGGCACGCTAATCTCTGGGCCACATGTTGAAACAGTAGTCACATTTTCAAAACATTACTTTTCAGTAGGAAACATTTCAAAATATTACTTCTTTGGTTTGTTTGTTTTGAATTTCGCGCAAAGCTACACGAGGGCTATCTGCGCTAGCCGTCCCTAATTTAGCAGTGTAAGACTAGAGGAAAGGCAGCTAGCCATCACCACCCACCGCCAACTCTTGGGCTACTCTTTTTACCAACGAATAGTGTGATTGATCGTCACATTATAACGCCCCCACGGCTGAAAGGGCGAGCATGTTTGGTGTGACGGGATTCGAACCCGCGACGCTCAGATTGCGAATCGAGCGCCCCAACCACCTGGCCATGCCGGGCCAACTTCTTTAGTAGGAGGTGGGTTCGGATCCCGTCACACCAAACATGCTCGCCCTTTCAGCCGTGGGGGCGTTATAATGTGACGGTCAATCACACTATTCGTTGGTAAAAAGAGTAGCCCAAGAGTTGGCGGTGGGTGGTGATGACTAGCTACCTTCCCTCTAGTCTTACACTGTTAAATTAGGGACGGCTAGCGCAGATAACCCTCGTGTAGCTTTGCGCGAAATTCAAAACAAACAAACAAAACACTCTTTAGTAGGAAGCTATCTTGTATTACAAACGTTAACATATTTTTGATGAGAAAAACGTTTCTACTCTAGACCTCCAGTGCATACCAAAATTTACTATAGTATAAAGCAACTATTCACAGAGTCACACTCACAGTATCAATAAAATATAACAACTCCAACTAAGGGTGTCTCCTATATACATAGAAAAGTTATTGCAAATGTATATTCAGTAGTTTCCAACTGAACAGTTTTTAAGTGCAAACAGACACGATTAAAAGTTAAGGTTAAGGATTTCTCATTCTACAGCTAACACCTATTCTAAGGAGGAAGAGGACAAAGTTTTTAATACACTAACACAATAAAGGTTAAAATAAGAAAAAAAATTCTCATTCTATAGCTAACACCTAATTTAAGGAGGAAGGGGACAAAGTTTTTAAAACACTAACACAGTAAAGGTTAAAATAAGAAAAAAATATTTCTCATTCTATAGCTAACACCTATTTTAAGGATGAAGGGGATAAAGTTTTTAATACACTAACACAATTAAGGTGAAAATTAGAGATTTCTCATTCTACAGCTAACACCTATTATGAAGAGGAAGGGAACCAGAGGCGTCGCTAGGTATACAAAAGATTCGGGGCTCGGGCCCATAGGCGCAAGAATTTTCGGTGTTTCAGTATGATATCGATCAATGTTTTTTTTTCTTTATTCTGATCTGTCAAGACACCAATTGTGATTTGGGACGCTATCAAGTAGAATCGGGGCACTGACTGCGTGTGCCAGGCCTAGTGATGCCTCTGAAGGGGTCAAAATTATTAATACACTAACACAAATCTGGTCAAAATTGGAATAAAGCCGTGAGAGAGTTGGTTTTAAATTCTAATTACTCATCTCGCACTAAAATGAACGTTTTGTACACTCGACTGCAAAGTTTGTTGTTTTGTTTCTGTAAACAGTAGCCAAGACCTCCTAAATCCTTATTGTTTACTATATTATATATTTCTAAGAATACTGTTTATCATAGCAGGCTTTATTTCAACCGATAAGTGATATTAAGACAATAAAAAATAATAATATTTATATATTTAAAAACAAAGGCGTCGCTAGGTGTTTAAAAGATTCGGGACTTGGGCCCAGAACTCGCTGGAATTTTCGGCGTTTCAGTATTATATTGATCATGGTTTTCTATTCTGATTTTTCAAGAGATCTAATGGATTCGATGCACTGTCAAAGAGAATCGGGGCACAGGCCCCCTGTGCCAGGGCCTAGATACGTCTCTGCATAGCAACTAAGGCAAATTCTAATACAATGAAAAAAATTCAAGCTTTAATACAGTTTGTTTCATAAGTTGTCAGGTCGATCCCGAAGTAAAAATATGAATGTTGTTCAAGGTTATTGTAAAAACTGCGTCCGAGCAGTTAGTTTTCCTTCTATTTGATATGTAAAATTGTTTATGTTTTGTAAATCATGAGACTAAAAGCAAAAATTTAGCCCAATAATTAACACGTTCATTTTGATTTTTCACCTGACTTACATCATAAAAGTGCCACATAAATCCCTCTTTAACCTTGTTTTAATTTTTTTTTTATTTTTGCTCATTTAGAAATATCTTTAAATTACATGTCAGGCTGGTGTGAAACAAAGCACTTAGAAATGTGTAAAAAAAGTAAGTTTCTATGGCCCTTTGCCATTAAAAAGAACGTTTAATGCTCAATTTCTCAAGTATCAAGTAAGGATTTAAATCCTCTTCATGGCCATTGACGAAAGCGCGGGAAAACGACCAACGATAGTAGCCAATAAACGCGCCTATATTCTATCGGTTGTCGAGCTGTTTTACCACCCTCTGACCTGACGCTTCAAATTCTGAGTGTGGATTGGTGGATAAAAATAATGGGTTGCCGGGATCTCCAGGAGCTAAAATGTTGTGTATTTTTTTCGGGAGTTGACCGCCACCCTCTTTAGTTGTCGCTATATCGCGTGGTTTAAATCTTTGACTTGAGTTTCAGCGCTGGGGTCTCGAGGTAGCTATAGCAATGAGTGCGGGAGATGTAATACGGCGGGTTATAATGTCTCGTAATGTGAGGCGACCGATGGAGCCCAGCTTACCGGAACTTTCGTCGGCTCGTCGCGCTCTTTTTACCCCCGTTGATCACGAGGAAAATCTGCGCTGCTTACAAGAAGAAACAAAAAAGATAAAAGAACAACAGAAAATGCGATGGAATTTTGATTTTGAGCAAGAAACACCCCTAGAAGGCCGTTACGAACTGATAACTGTTCAAGATGTAATCCCTCCAAACTTGCAATATGAAAGCAGTAGTGCAGACAGTGCTTGCGCAACAGAAGTGCAGCAAAGCAAGCTGTGCAGCACAGAATGTTCGGGTGCACCTTGCCTGACAAGTTTTGCGGTAACAAAAACCAAGCCGTCTTGCATTACAGCAGATACTAGAATCAATGCAAGTTCGACGTCGAAAGAAGAGGAAAGAAGAGTTGGCTGTAACGTTTCACAACACCTAAGAATAACCGGTAAGGTCATTATTTCTAAGTATAGTCTAGAAAGTTGATTTTGTCCAACATTTTTTTTTCGACAACATAAAAAGAAAAAGTACTTATAGTTTATAACGAACACTGGAAACGAGTCCTGGACTTTCTTTCCCTTCTTCTTCTTTCCCCTATCCTCCCCCTACAGCTCATATCCGGGACTTTAAAGCTCTCCAGGCGCGACAGGTTTGCTTTATACGTTGTATTTAGTAATCATAAGCCGAGGTGCGGTTTGATCTTGATTAACGTGTTTGGCTTATGCAAGTGTCTGTGATAACGCTTTCAGCAGTTCACAGACAGACGCGAAAGTCTAGGTTTTTACGTCTTCTTACAATTTTTGTAGTTCAGTTTTATTACTAATTTAAGATGATAGAATTAAAGTGTAAACTGACGACCAATTAACGTAAATGGTGTCGTTTTTCATACTAATTTCTTCTTTTGAGAGCTAATACGTGCTAAATGGTCCTACTGAATAAATGCTAAAAAAATATAAATCCCCTTACCCTAAATAATACAAAATTAAAAGACAAATTTTAAAGTCAATTTAATTCTTTTTTTGGAAAACTTGATTATAGATTTTAGTTTAGTATGTTATAAGGTAGTAATGAATGTTTTTCACCTTGCGATATCTACATAATACATTTTTATGTTTACGCCTGAACTCTAAATTATTACGTACGCTCTAACGTTACATAAAACTAGCACCGAAAGCATTATTGTTCCTCAGAATATCGCTGTTTTAATTCATCAACGGGAACAAATTTGTCAGAAACACAGCGCTTTTTCATGCATTTCCTTTTTTTTTTTTTTCTTTTTTGGTAAAATAAATTTTTTTACCCTTCCACCCTTTGGATGAGTAATAAGTTTGCCACGGGAGAAGTATATTGTTGTCAATGCAACCCTGTCACTATTATACTTATTCATGCACATTCTCCATATCTCTCAACAGATGGCGTTCTCGGAATTACAAATATATATGATTAGAAATAGGCTTCACTATTTAACTTGAACTCAATCTGAAATTTTTTCTGAAATGAAAGGAGATGGTAGTTAAAGCATGACTTTGTTATATTTTAAACATTCATAAACATTTCATAGTTTTAGTGTATTTTAACATTTTCATAATTCTACACAGTAAATATTTATGTATATCAATTTGATCACATAAGCAACCGTACATTCCTTTCGTTTTTGTTAGATAATGAAAACAAATGTGATCTGGAGTTTAGAAATTTATGAGGTATTATTTAGTCATATCAGTATAGTTAATCGCCTACCTTGGATAACAACATATAAACATACAAACGCACACAATTCAATCATGCGTTTACAGAGTTAGGTGCGTAAATACCCCAGTTTACTTACACGTAGTAAGTTATCCTCAGATGCTGTTGTCAAAGAATGGTTGTTGTTTGTTATTCAATAAACATGTGCATATAGCGGAGGTAGTGTGTGGGTGGTATTCACGATGTTTGTCGCAACTACTCGTACTTCTACTGTGTACGTTACTAGCGTATACTGTGTGATAATGGCTGGATCGCTAATCAAACGAGAACAAGCGTACCACCTCGTCAGAAGACAAGATAAAAGTTGAAAGGCATTTCTCTTTTGATTTAATATATCTTCACATTGTGCCTTCTAGTAGGTGCAATAACCATTCGTTTTCATGTGCCATGTGTGGAGTTCACTACCTAATTTTAGAGTGTAGGTGGAAATCGTTTGTAATTCAAAAGTTTCGCAATCGATACTGATAATGAGGTCAAAACAACTTCAGCCACAGCTTACAAATACATTTCTTTGTGAATGTTTCGTCTTATCTTATATTAATCATTTTGTTGAAATATTTGAAGTACAGTCATTATAGCACGCTTTATTAAGAAATGTCAAAGTTTAGAAAATAATCAATTATATCAATTATAGCTGTTTTGTTTTTGATAAACCAGCTAATCTATATAACATTAAGTATCTATATAACATTTGTACTATATATATGGCCGAGCAGCTTACTTAAATTTAAGCTAAGATAAATTAGAAAATATAAAGTCTAAGATTACTTTCAGGTGATGAATGGTAAGCCACACCATGACACACTTTCCATGCCAGTGCATCTGGGGAGTTTTAAGTTTAATTTCATAGAAGTTATAATTTTCTTGCATCGTTTGTAGTTGGTTGATGCCCACGTAAAATTTAGCATATAGGCTTTGTGAGTAATGTATGTGAGTTTATTTAGCCTGTAATAATACTTCAAGTTGCGCTTGTACTTGTGCATCATCTAACTACAAGTGATGTAATGGTTTTTAGCATATAGGCATTGTGAGTAATGTATGTGAGTTTATTTAGCCTGTAATAAAACTTCAAGTTGCGCAACCATTACATCACTTGTAGTTAGATGATGCACAAGTACAATTTAGTATATAGTCAGTGTGGATAGTACATGTTAGAGTATTAAACCTGGTTTACTCAGCCTGTCATAAATCTTCATGTAGTGTCTGTTGTACAAAATTTCTCAATAACCAGAGATTAAACAAATCTCACACTATGCAGTATTGAAACTATTTTACACGAGTATTTTCATTCTCGACTGAAATCGGGATATTTGAAAATAAAAACACCGATACCTGTTAGTCCTCTCTGTCTATCAAATTAAACTCATAAGTTTGCAAGGCATAATTTCTTTAAATTTCAACGAAGACGAAATCAAAAACCTTACGTTCAAATGATAATATGTTATTAACTAACCTGTATGCCCTTTTTTCGCTTAGGCGGGGCGTCCAAAAATATAGTAAGTTTAATGTTTCTTTCTAATTGAAATTAAAAATTTTGGGAACGAGAGAAAACGTTAGGCTACCTTAAATATCAAGTCTGCTGAAAACCATGTTATATTAATGCTACTCGTTCTTCAAATATCTATATAAATAAGCGTGAGTAAAGAACTCAATCGCCAAAAACATAAGCGACGTGTGTATTATACTGATTTGGTATTTATAAAAATAAAATATTAAATATTTCCGATGTGTATTACAGCCTTTATGATTATATAAAATTTGTTTTATACAAATAATTATATGCTATAGTAGCAACGAGACCTACGATTACTGACCTTTATTGTTATTATTGATCTACCTAAACGTTTCCTGAATAGGTAAATGTTAAGTATTGTAGGAAACAAATATACCTTATAAAATCATAGATTATTTTTAATGACTCAGCGGGAAACTTTAGCATAGCTTGAGAAGTTATAACGCTAAAACTCGGGATTAGATCCTTGCAGTGGGCACAGCGCAGATATCTCATTGGGCAGCTTTGCGTGTAAATAGACAAATAAACTGAAAATTCCGTAAATTATTTTTAGAATTTAAACTATACACATTATTAAAGTAAACATTGCATTGTTGAGATCACAATTCCTTTTATACGTAATTATAAGGTTAAAACAAATGTGTTATAATATTTAAACTAAAGTAAAGGGAAACAAGCTGAGTACAACTGAGCATTCTAAAAACAAGTAAATAGAAACAAGAATCATGTGCAGATTATTTTAAACCTTTTGAATGTTAAGTATGTGTTTTCCTATAGCAAAGCTATCTGCTGTGTCCACCAAGGAGAATCGAACCCTTGATTTCAGCGTTGTAAATCCGAAGACTTACCGCTGTCCCACCGGGGGGGGGGGGTGTATGTTAAATAAGGAAGAATATAAATGTTTCTTTTATAAATAGATAAATAAACCTGCTGACGGATGGAAAGTCACACGATCAAATTACACACGTTGAAGGTCTGAAAAAAGAATGAAATAGATTACGTTTGTAATTTAAATATTGTGGCCTTTTGCAAGTGTTTATTTTGAAGCCTTTTTTGAAAGATTCATTTTTCGTTTAAAAGTTCGCTGCAAGCAAATGATACTTTGACAAGTTCCTCACAGCTTACTCAATGTTATGAGCTGGGACTGTAGTACTTTTTATCCCAATGTCGTTCGCCTAACCAGATAGCGTTTTAACCCATGGTGTCGGATAAGATTACGACTCTTCGTATATAACATGTGAACGTTCTGACTTACAAATGATGAAATCTGGTATTTTTCCACATGTTCT
Source organism: Limulus polyphemus (assembly GCF_000517525.1). Taxonomy (NCBI): domain Eukaryota; kingdom Metazoa; phylum Arthropoda; class Merostomata; order Xiphosura; family Limulidae; genus Limulus; species Limulus polyphemus. The sequence goes on from NW_013666816.1 coordinate 194,531, forward strand.
CCAGCTCTGAAAGAGGTCTCGTTCGCACAGAGAAGAGACATCACATAATAAACTATGTTTCAGCGAACGTTTTAGTATTAACTATCTATTTCTCTGAACAGAACTTTCAAGATGAATTGGAAACAGACACCGTTGAGGTTTACGTTGAATATGAAGCCATTATTGACTTAAAATTACGCGCCAGTTCTTGGTGATATTTGCAGACGGAATATAATGTTGGAACACTGTTGTCATCCCAGATAGTTATCTGGATACTAACACTTGTTAAAAAGTGTTTTCTTTCAGTGACTTTTGTTAAAATACATATCACCCAGCACCATCAGTGTAATGCAGGTCATAAAGTGCAATAGGTTACACTAGATAAATGTAGTAGGTAGTTAAGTTTATGTATGTATAAAGGTAGAAAGTAATTAACATGTTCTGTTTGGAGATGACTCAACAAAAACTATATCAAAATACATGACTCAGAAATTTTCCAAGAGCACAGTTCTGAATACATAACTGAAAATATTATTACGATTATCAGAGATATGTTGTTCATAGACAGTAACCACCATCAACAGGTGCGTCGTTAGGGGTAGGGATGAGGGGTTAGGAACGAATCCCATTCTGAACCACAACCAAACATTATTTCCACGAACCAATAACATTAACACAACCATAACGTATTCAACGAACTCAACCCATTTTTTATTACAGTGTGATTTGGTAAGCACCATACCGTTCTATACTGCACTGAACAGGCCAGACGAAATCCTTCGTATATTTATTTATGCTTGAGCAACTGCATACTCTTCCTAACCAGTCCGATACAGTAGAACACCATGCGTAAACTCACAAAAGTAACCCTCTTATAATTTGGACTCGTTGTGGAAAATGTTCAGCATTAAATTATTACTGAAGGGATAATGCTCGATGGGACCGACTTTATAAAAAGTAAACACAGCAATAATCGAAACTGACCATAAGCTACACACACGCCAACTATACTTTTGATCCACTTCGTATTAGAATCTGTGGTGTATGCTTTTTAATTTCATGATTTACGACATTCAACACTCAGATTTTGAAGCACAATTCTTTCTTTAGTTACTTCTTCATTTAACTATGGTTACCAATGTCTAACTAGGTTTTGCCTAATATTATTGATATTCATTTCATATTAAGGGATGACGCAATTTGATGCACGTCCATATGCAGAATAAATCAGAACTTTCCCTATTATATCTTGAACAGCAACCTTCACGAGAAAGTTTACTCATTTATCGTTGGAGTAACTAACAAAGTTTACTAAATAAATTCTGCCTACTGTATCAAGATTCACAGTGGACAGAAACGATAAGTTTCGTTGAAGGACGAGGTGAAAAAACACACCAGACTCCTGCCTGTCATATATATATAGATTTACTCAATAGTCCCTTGCGCTTCGATTTATATTAATTATATTAGTTTCTATGACTTTCAAATAAACAATTCCAATAAAATCAGTGCAAGTTTTGGAAGCAACAGAAATCAAAGTAAACACTGACAGTCATAACTCCATTAGGATAGCCATACTTTTGGAAGTACGTAGGAGTATTAGTCGGTGAAACTAAGGTGTAAATCTAGACTACTCGCGTGGCTCAGTGAGACTCATTGATCAAGCTAGTTTTCTTAGGGAGTTATAGAGAGCTTCCTAACGAGCGAATATTAAACTTTTCTTGGAGTTCAAAGAAGTAAACCACTGTAGGCTAAAATGATTAAGTGATTTTTGCACTTATTAAAGCTTAACCAGAATGGTATCCTGCATATTGTTTGTTTCTTTGCATACGTGGTCATTCGGAACGAAAGAGATATGGTCGTCGGACTTGATACATTGATTATCCATGTAATACGTGAATTAACAAACATCTTAAGCCAAAACAAAACACAAATACATAAAACGATATTTATAGCAATTTTTTTTTGAACGTGAGAGTAGATCATCAGCATTCTTAGATCCTGAGCGTAAAACCGATCTTAATTAGTGCCTTTCAGGAAACACTTTGGTTTACATGTGTTAAAAGTGGTGCATTTTAAATGCATTTGACCAAAAACTAAAGAAATAGAAAGATGGTAGAATCTTTTGACATGCATAAATTTTGTTGTTGTTGTTGTCTGAAGAGCAAAAGGATGCCTTTTATTATTAAATAGTAGCAACGATTCTCACAGTTGTGCGTCGACCTAGTGGTTAGAATTCTCTAACTTTGAACTAGAGGATTAATGGTTCGCAACCCGTTGTTGCAAAAAACCGTGTTCCACACGTTGAAGCAGTGAGTGTGATTTAACAGGGAAATTGAATTATGCTATCAGACAAGACTACATATCCAAAGAGTTGTTGGTGGATGCCTTTGACCAGCTAGCTGTCTTCCTTCTAGTTTAGCATTTCAAATTTAGGGAAGTCTATGCGTAGATAGCCATTACATAGCTTTGCTCGAAATTCTGATACAAAACTATCTTAGAATGGAACATGTGTAGATAGAAATGGATCATTAAAAGGCAAAACGGGCGAGAGAAAAGTTTTATTGAATTCAATTTAGTATTTACATGTTAATTGTTTCTCTAAAGAAAATTGTGTACTTGACATTTAATAATATAATATTTATCTTTTCAAATAAGTTAAGATCAGCACTAGTATACTTATAATTGTATAGCAATCCTAAGAATATAATAAAAATGTTTCAAATGCCACTATTATATACGACAAGTATTAACGCCCGTTCTTAACAAAGGTTTGGCTATTATCCAGATTAGAGATGGTATCTGTACAGAGAAGGGACTCATATGTATCCCAAAAACTCCTGGAACTCCATTCTCTGAATATACAAAATATGTCTTAAAGTAAATGTTCCAAATATATATATATATAATACTTACAAAGCGAAAGTACCCAGTTCATATTATGTTATTTGCCTTCAAATATTCCTCACGTTTGGTGACCTGTTCAGTTCTTTTTTCGGTTTTTTTAATGTATAGTTTTCGAATAATCAGCGGTTTGGTTACAGACTTATAATACGGGGTTTGACTCTCCACTATGGACAGAAAGCAGATAGCCCATTGTGTAGTTTTGCACTGAAAACAACAACTAACATTTATCAACAAATTTTCATTATTCTAATTAAACTATCAGGCTTTCGTCTGGCATGAAGAAAGCAGTGATATAACAAGAAATGTGATTCAGGTTCCATACCTGTAGCTGTTTTATTAAACATGTGAATACAGGAATACGAATAAATAAGTTGTTGAAGAAAGGTTTACAGATTTATGTAAGCACTTATGTACAGTCACCTTAGCAAGAAAGTTTTCTCTTTATATCTGAGCCTAGAGTATGGCCTAGTAGTTAATGTACCAACTTGCAAATCGAAGGTCTGAAGTTCGAGCCTTACTTTCAACTGTAGGTGCGTTTTTCAGCTAACAGTAGGCGTGTAGACAACGTTTGCTGCTGACTAGTTATCCTCCCACTAGTCAATAGTTCTAAATATGAACAGCCATGCTTGAACATACCAAGTATCTTTATTTTTATATATGTTACTAAGGTATTTTTATCAAAATGTTCCCCCTGTCGTTTAAACTCCAAATCATATTATACGTGCAGATGAATGGTTAATATAAATAGCCAGCGCTTTCATACAGTTAATTCATAACGAAGTTCTTGATGATATCAGCAAATTGCTTATATTTTCATTTTAAGCCTAGCTAATGATGGCAAAGAGTGGGGAAAAATCAGTTCTACGCGTAATTGGTGTTTTTTGTTGTTGTTGTTTTTTACCAAATTATTCTATATATATATATATATATATATACACACACACAC
>NW_013666816.1:199304-203406 GCF_000517525.1 Limulus polyphemus
AAAAACTTTAATATAAGTTTAACATGACAGCAAATGTACAACGTTTCGACAAGGTTTTGTCATCATTCAGTTGTTGCTTGATTTTACACGCTATTTAAACTTGATATTCAATGATTATCTAGACTGGAGATAAATTTGATTCAACTGTTATTTCATTTATTACATGCGATATAATGTTAACTTTTAGTAGATGTTTAGGTAGAAGACACTTTTGGTTCAGCTGTTAATTGACTCGTTAAACGCGATTTAAAGTTGGCGTTTATTGTTTACTTAAAAAGGGAATATTTTTAATTTCGTTGTTACCTGATCCATTACTCGCATTTTAAAGTTGGCATGTGGTGATTGCCCAAGAACAGGATACTTTTGATAAAAGGGGCAATTAATTGCATAGGAATAGACTACTTTTGATAAAAAGGTCGAGTGACTACGCAGGAAGAGAAGACTTAATTAAATGGTCAAGTGATTGTCTAGTAAGAAGATACTTTGGATAAGGTCAAGACAACTATTGCTTGAGCACCAGACATCAAGATAACAATTAACACATTTAAAATTTTCCTTACTTAGTATTTGCAACTTTTTTATTATTTCCTTCCGATATCAAAATAAATCTGCAAATGTACAAATCAATTAACTTTCCCAGTATGCCCCTGATGAAGAATGGTCTACATATCGAAAGAGCTGGGTCGTAATCTTTTCTATAAAGGTAATATTTGAATATCATGAAAAATGTGTTATATGAAAGCTTTACAAATTTTTATCACCATATTTGTTTTCAAATTCAATAAAACTTCTTATAAAATGTGATATCTTCCTATCTAAACTGGCTTCAGTGTATAGAATACAAGCTTGGAGAAATGTGTGTTCGCCGTTTGCCCGTTTTTACTTAACGAGTGCAATAATTCAAAAACAATTCAAAAAAGTGTAAAGGTACTGATTAGACATAATTATTTGAGTTATCTCTCTTATTTTGTCCCCCAGTGGCACAGCGGTATGTCTGCGGACTTACAACGCTAGAATCCGGGTTTCGATACCCGTGGTGGGCATAACTACAAACAAACAAACTTTAAATTACGTCAATAAATGGAATTTTAATATAATTGCAAACATGAGGTGAAGTTTTATTAATACAATCCCTATAATCAACTTCAATAGCTTTTCTTGGCAATAATATCACCACACTTGGATAAGTCCTATGGACAACCAATGCCGAGTTTGAAATAAGCAAATTTGTTTATTTGTAATTAAGCACAAAGCTACACAATGGACTATCTGTGCTCTGCCTACCACGAGTATCGAAACCTGGATTCTAGCGTTGTAATTCCGCAGACATACCGCTGTGCCACTGGGGGGCGTAATTTAAAGACTATAGATTGAAGGCGGATGTCTTGCGATACGAACGAAATGCAATCTTGTTTTTAGTAATGAAACAAAAAGCCTGGAAGCTCGTTGAATATATTTTTAATTTTATGTGTCTATATTTCTCGTATTGTTGAAAGTAAGGCATTTGATACCGCATCATTTAATTAAAGTACTCCTTAAATTTGCAGAGTATAAACTGTATATTAAATTTCTCTAATAATTTACACAGGAAGACAAATCCACCTTCTTCACATAATTTTATTTTCACTCGGGCCTCAATAATAAATACCCATTAAATTAGAATATCATCCTTGGAAGAAGAGATAAAAAAGTTACTAAATCAGCGACCGAATCACCTTGGATACTTGCCTGCTAAACTAGTTTTTATCCATGCGTCAAGAGAAACACGAAGCAGTGTGCACCAAAGAATGTTTTGTTGCCTAGCGACATGATCATATGTGGCGAAGGTCGGCCTGAAAGAGACGTAAGAAATTACCTGACAAGAGGGATTTCATGTCTACGGCGCCAATTTGTTACATTTCAAACAAATGATTTTTGCTTTCCGCTATATGGATGCATTTATCTGTGCATATCCGCATTTCTTTCTGTATAAGTTATCCAAACACCTTCAAAGTAAACAATCGCAGAAGTTCTCAACATAATATTTCACCTCTAGCTTCATTAATTATAGTTTAAAAATCAAATGTCCCTAATTGCAAAAACTGTTGTATGTGTTATCCAAACACCTTCAAAGTAAACATTCGTAGAAGTTCTCAACATAATATTTCACCTCTAGCTTCATTAATTATAGTACAAAAATCAAATGTCCCTAATTGCAAAAACTGTTGTTGACTTTTTGTGCAAAACCAATATCTGCACCTGACTGAGTAGAGTACGTTTTCTATATCTTGTATGTGATAACTATCTGTTCTCGAAATGGGTAGAGGGAGATTTCCTCCCTTAGTTATGTCACATTGTAAATCAATACAACCTTCGTTACTGCGTCGTATAATCATATCAACATGTTTTTTTCAATTGTCCCATAGTTGTTTACGTATTAGAAGTTTAAAAAACTGGCTTTCCTTCTTTTCAACATAAGGATAAGCCATGTCTTTTTTTTTATCAACCAAAATTCTGTAGTTGTTTTTATTAGCAGTATCTTTATTAAAAGGTAAAAAATATATAAAAATCTTCCTTTGTTTGGATATAAAAATAATTTAAATCTTAAACAGTTGAAAAATGAACAGTTTAATAAATCCCGATGAAGGCATTAGCCGAATTGATTATGCATTCATAAAAATTGAATTACTCATTCTATATCGGAACAGAAACATTTCCAAAGTATTCAGATTATCATTACACGAGTTCATAAAAATATTTCTATCACTTAAACCTGAATCTTTATGCAGTCATTTCCTATTTATAGAATTCATGTACTCTCAAACACTTCACGTGAATACTCGATACATGAAACTCAATGTCTAAACTAAGTTTGGCATCAGTGTGAATAATGTCTAACCAAACTTGTTAACAAGAGCCAAACGCAAGTTGTAACGTATGGTTTTTAGTGAAACCTCAGTAATATAGTCAAGTGTAATTTTTATTCCTGTAATCGGGCGTCCCCTTCTTTGGGCGATTGAAAACGTCTCGTCTGTGGTACTAGACTTAACTTTGACATTGTTCTATTTATTTACCAGTGTTTCTGTCCTAGATGACGAAACTGGTTTGTCAAGCATTAAAAAGTAATTATTATTACTAAAGCAACCTATTTCAAGAAGCTTATAGATATCGTAATTTTTCTGTGTATTTGTGGAAGTTTCTATCTTGAGAAAATGAGTGTACTGGGTAGCAGGTAAGATTAAACAAAGATCCGGTTCTGTAGTTGTTATTGAAAGTTTCGTTGTTGTTCTTTTTTTCTCTCTGAGAGTTGAGACTTTAGTTGATGAATTGTCTTGCAGTATAGTAGCATGCATCAGTGGTGACTTTGGTGATCATAAGTGCTTAGCATGCTGGTCATAGATAACTTTTCGTGACAACATTTGTTAATTTCTCCCTTTTATTTTGTTTTTGCACTTCTTTGTATACTAGAAGTTTTTGATTAATTTGCACTCACACTGAGAGAATTCGTTCATTAATTTCCAGAAGAATGTCCTTTGAATGGCAATCCTAATTGCAAGCAAGTTCTTCACATATTTTAGTTTCTGCGTTTCTTTTGTATTTCATGCTCATCCGAAACACTAGTAGTTTACATAACTTAGCACCTGTAAGTCGCCCATCATCCAGCAAAGGTAACTGTACTGCCTTATATTGATCTAGTAATTACTAGTTGCAGAAATGCGATGTTTTCGCGGGGGAGGGGGTACATAACACTTAATTTAAGGCAGTTTTAAGGTGTGTGGCAGGTAAGCTCATTACATACAAAAGTTGTTGTTGTTTATTTAATGAATTTTCTGAATCTTCTCTAACTTAGAAGTCATAGACTAGAGGGAAGGCAGCTCTTTGGCCATTGTTTTACCAAAGAAAAGTGGGATTGACCGTCACATTATAACGTCCCTTTTGCTGAAAGGGCAAGCATGTTAGGGACAGAAATTCGAACCCACAGCCCACCGATTGCTAGTTGAGGGCCCCAAATATCAAGCCATGTATAAAACTACCATCATATGTTCTATTAAACAAAAAGTTCGTAATTTTCTTTAACGTTTAACCACCTTAATATATTTATATGTACTTCCAATAGTTATAT
>NW_013666816.1:204004-221199 GCF_000517525.1 Limulus polyphemus
ACATAAGTATTATAAACTTTGATTCTTGTGTGATAATTAAAGTGACACAGTATGCTAGAGCTCCTACTAACACATAAAACTAAAGACCTACTACATTAGGAGAGGCTTAATTACGAATACTTTTACATCTTTTGTTCTTGAAGCTTCAGCCTTTGGTGATGAAACTTCTATTAAAAAGTAACAGTGATAATTTGAAACACTGCAAGTTGTGAGAAGTCCTTTCTTGTTAAAGTTTGTGCTCTGCGCAATAAAAGTGGTCTCATAGATAGGAAAATACACTAAACGCCTAGCCTTATTTCAGAGGTTAACAAAGATTCTTTATTCGTTTGGATTTGAGTAGAATTCCCAGTAATACCTTTTTGGGTTTTTGAGTGTTCGCCTTCAAGAGTGAACCATACGTGTTTGTTTATTGCCTCAAAGTGTTTATTTGTTTGTTCATTAAAACTACCAGTAAGAAAAAAAAATGTCACAAAAACAAAATTAAACTTTTGGATGTTATAAATAAGAGACAAACTGTGTTCAGTGTGCTTCCTCTAACCACAACCCTTATTTCCCTTTCTACCTCAAAACAGTTCAGAAAACAGTATTTGTGACATTTAGCAAAATGGTGTTGTTCTAAACAAAAATATGTGATCAAGGAGAAGTAATTACAGTTTTCGAAATCTGTGAGAACCTTTTAAATTTGAAAAAAATATTAAGTTTCGTAAGTTATTAGTTCAAAATACTGGAGTTTAAAGTTGGTTTAATGTTTCGTCAAACTTGAGTTCTAGTAAAAATGTCTGTAATCCTGAACATATCTTGAATACCATTTCGTTATCAACACGTTCATGTTTTTCGAATTGCAATAGTGATTGAAGCATTTCTGCGAAATATACATCTGACGGTAATTTAATGAAATGCTTGAGATATAACCTTCACTAATATAGTATATTCTTATGGAAGCAATGGCAGTGAAATGAACTGCGTAAGAAACAGAAAAGGTTATAATACCAGCGTAATGGAAGGTATTTGTTAACCACATATGGTAAACAGTTTGTTCATGCTCTATCAACTCTGGATAAAAATGTACTTCTTTTAGATTACTAAGCACTTATACCAATTGTCTAAACCACGTTTAGAATGTTTAGAATCATGCTCTCCTTATTGGAAGTATTGCTCAAATTAAACACGGATGTATAATTGTTGTTTTCAAAGTTGGTTTAGCTTGTAGTTAGACACGTAACGTCTCGAAAGTTTTTATTCAGAGCTGTATATGACGCTCTGTCTGTGTTATCTATTAGTCTGTTCCAGACTTCCTTAACCTTGACTTTTTACCTCTACTCCGTGAGGCATAATTACCTCTGCAGACGTGGCGTGGAGTTTTAATGTTAGCATAGGCGACCTTTCTGAACATTTGGTGTTCGATTAACAACAGTAAAAAATAAATAAACTGTCCCACTTCATGTCGTCATAAGTAAAGTAACGAAAGGGGATTCTCGCTGCGACTGCAGAAACAATGTCTGCAATCCCGTTTTGTGACGTCTTCTTTCATTCTAAAACTGAGAGTGATAAAAAATATAAATGTATTAAACATTTTCATCAAGACGAAACAGAGATTTAGAGTAAATATTGTCTGCTAAGCTACATACTCTTTATAAATAAAGTACTGCATGATTATAACAAGCTAAGAATTTAATGCATTATTTAATTTCATATGTATAAATGTAAGAGTATTTTAATTCAGACAACATGAGAATTTCGGATAAGCAAGTTATTGTAGTTTTGATTTTGAAAATTTTTAGAAAAACGTGATGATGTGTCCCATAATTTTATACAGTTCTAGAGTCTGAATTACATATAATTTGTATATACAAGTTTTTCGAACGTATTCATCATGGTTGGTTTAGATAAATAACGTTATGATCCAGATCTGAGACATTAGGTGCCCGAGGAAAAAAGTTTATTTACAAACATAAGTGCAAAAATGCTTTAATCATTTTCTTTTAAAGCTTTTACACTACTTTGCTGAACTCTACCTCCCCAGAAAGAACAATGCTGGTAACTTAGTTACATGTGGTGTTACGCTATGTTTTTAACACTGTGTTTCCTTTTCTCTGTTTTAGGTATCTGAGACAACCCAGTGTTCAATGACCTACCAAAGACTACGTGATAAAGAGTCCCACATTTCTCAGCTGATCTCAAATAAAATGACAAGAGAGAAGAAACATGCCGAAAGCATTATTTTTTACATTAACGTGGAGACTGATCTCTTTAACATTTTTTTCAATCGTCATATTTACATTTAATTTTTTAAACTTTTTATTACCATGCAACGATGTTTGAGTTTGACCGACAGAGTTTCAGGTTATTGTCATAGGTTAATACTTAACTACCTAACGGTTGTGATTTTTTGGCTCTACAAAATAAGGAAACATGCTTTTAAAGCTTGTGTAACTACTAATTTTGAACATTGAAAGACATCCATAATGATTTTAATTTACAAATGTCGAAATTTATATTTTTGTATTTTTCTTTGTCTAAGAGAAACTTCATTCAACAAATTTAATATTTATGTCACTTCGCTTTTCACAACATTATTTAGTTACGTACATTGCCGTATTTTTTTCTAGAATGTAAAGATTTCAAAATGTTCCAATGGTTAAAACTGAAATACACTACGTGGCCGAAAATGTTAGGTATGATTCAAAATCAGTAGTGACGCCGGCTTACTTTGTTATGTTGGAATCAAACTAATCTGTACAAGTTTAGCACGTATCTAATTTTAAACTACCTTACACATAAATAAGTCGAAGATCTCATTGGCAAGTTGTTCTTATTTAGTGCTGAAAGGTTAACACCAATTATTTCTTTTTGCTCACAAGAATTGTGCAATGTTATGTTCTTAATATTTTACATATTTTTATTAATTTAATGCATCACTTAGATAAATAAGGTTTCAATGAAATGTAACAAGAAAAGCTAATTTTTTGAACTATTTAAAAAAATTCAGCAATAACGTGCAAATAGATGTGCATTAGTCATGTTTTTCATACTAAACACCCGGATCTCGTAGTATAGACGGTCATTCATACTGTGTTGATTTGTCATATTGGTTTATAGTTTTATATGAACAAGTAAAAAAAAGTTTGTAGTAATGACTCTACCTACAACTCTAAAAGTTGCAAATGTGGCCAGCTAATGTATTATTTGTCATATCTTACAAAATAACTGAACTCATTTAATACAAAAGGGCATTATTTCACACCCCTGGACATTCATAAAAGGGCGTTTTGCAGTAATGTGACAATTAGTAAGAACAGCATTTTCAAAATGCTTATTGAATTGTCTACAATGTTTTGTTGTTTTTTTTCGCCCAGGAGATACAATGGTTTCTTCCATTGTGTGATCGCTAAGCTAACGAACTTACAATTCTAAAATTGTGGGTTCGATTCCCGCTGTGGACTGAGTGCAGATATTCCATTGTGTATCTTTGCACTACAAAAGAAACCAACAATAACAAGGTACAATGGAAGTTTGAAGAGTCGATTGCAGTTCGCACTTTTGAATAATTATTCTCCTCATTGTGTGTGTCACTAAACTTGCTGTTCTAAACGGTTAACATGTTTCAAGCTGGTGTAAAACTAGGCTTCCCCTTAAGATATTTTGAAATAATGCTTTCAATGCAGTGAATAATACAACTGTATTATTTTAACTGAAAACTGTTGCAATAATTTTGTAGATTTGCACAGAAAACTTTTAAAGTTATTTCAGAATAAGAATGATCAAGCTCCGTTCACTGAAAAAAGTGCACTTATCACGTGTTTTCTTATCATGTGCTTTCTTCATCTCTATGTGTAGACTCACTTTAAAAAAGTGTGTGCGTAAATAAAGCTGAAGTTTTGTAAAAATTCTAAACGACAGCCCGTATACAAAACTTAAAACTTTTTGTAATATGAAGACGGGCTTCAAATGCATCGTAATGATCACAATTAAGGAAAAGGTAGATGAAATTTGAGATCTCCCAAAAACGTAGTTTAAATTTTTTTAAAAATCAAAGATTTAGAGGTTTATATATAAATATATATACATTAAGATTCTTCCGGTTTCATGTGTTGCATAGATGTGTAAATAGCTTATTAGAAATGGACAAAGAAAATATATTTTAGTCATTCTTCAATTTGTTACTGACCAGTACTGTACCGTCAGCAATTGATCTCATGTGAGTGTGTTTTTGAAAGGATCTTTTTTTGTGTTTTATACGTTTAAGGTAAGTATAATGTACACATATATATCTATACATATTTTTACGTGTGTTATTACATTGGACGTTGTTTTTTATGTTGTTGTTATTGTGTTGTTTATAACTAGACATATTGTCTAAATGATTTTGAGATTTTAGATCGAAACTAAAATCTTGATATGCAAAGATAACTGCAGTAAAGTAAGTTTACTAGTAATGATACTTATATAAATACCATGTTTAAGTATGTTTAAATTAGCTAAACATGGCGATGTTTGGATCAAGAAATGTCGAGTTCGGTCATTCGCAGAAGGTCTTCAATTCTTCAGTATTCCTTCGACAACAAAGTTTTTGATCTCATGTATAGAAATAGGTTTTATGTTAGAAACGTTATCATCAGAATTATGTGAAATTTGAATATTCATAAAGAACATTTTTAAATATTAGACAATTTTAAACAGACTTGATGCAAATGTCTTGCATCTTTAGGCTTAACAAGCAAACGGCATTTTCAATATAAAATAAAACCACTAAAATTAAGTTATCACGTGATCTTAGATTTTGTCACTAGTTGATTCAAAGCTGCAAACATGTCTTGAGACATTTTTGGGGAGAGGTGGGGGAGGGGTTGTAAATGGATTTACTAAAAACTTATATATGAAAATCATGGGGATCATAGTTTTGAAGGTAATCTGTTAGGAGTTTCCGAGGATCAAAATATAATTGAAAGCTATAACAAGAACAAAGCTTTTATATTCTTATTTTTGCTTTGTGTTTACAAATTCCATAAGATAACTTGAAGAATAAACCTCTTAACAAACCATAGAAAAGAGAAATGTTTTCAAATTTAGGATTGTCAAAATTTCATAAGATTCCAAAACCGCTACACAGTCTCCACTATGACAAGGGTTTCCCTCCTCCTGGGTTTTAATACGTAACCAATCACCTGTTTTATTGATTCAAGTAACGACTTAAATATTGTTTACCATTTGCTATGTAATATGAAGGAATTTCAATGACTTATTTTTACATTTCGCGATTGATTTATTACGGTATCCAGTGATCTCAAATGGAGAACACAGAGTAACCTCTTATTCACTCTCAAACAATGAAACACGTAGCTCCTGCTCGAGTCATACAGTTTTGAAAAGGATACTGAACTTAACTGTGCTACACACACACACACACATATGTATATGGACTGGTATACAAGTTGTATTTTTGTGACTAATTTTTTTCATCATTTCGTCTTTTTTTTATTTTTGTATTTGTGTTTGAAGTATGAGGTATCATTTGTTTGTTGTCGCTATTAATTTTTAATTAAGACTATGCAATCATATAACAGTTTTTATTTTGATCTCAAGCTAAAGGTTTATTGCTATTTAGTTATAGTGTTTAGTTTTGTCCTATCCGTCAGCAGCTGAATATATATTTTTTTTATGTTCAAAAATGAATGTGTTTGTTGAGAAGAAGCATTTTGTTTATTTGGATATTGGAAAAGGTGGTTTTGTAAATAAAAGTAATGGTGTTATGTTTGTGTTCCAAAACTGTTTTTGATATAGAAATATCTAAGTCAAGTGCTGACATGCATGAAAATAGATGTAAAACGGAAAAAACCACAAATAAGCATGTAAAATTGGTAATTATGTCAAGAAGTGTAAGGTATAATTAGCAAAAGAAAATTTTACGATTTCATCTATATTGTTCATTAACAATATTTGCAACTTATTTTTCACAATACGCACGTGTTTTACGTTTCGTTCTAAAAATATAAACTAAACTATAAATCGGCTGAAGGAGTGTCTGATTATAGTCCACGAAACTAAATTAATGGGTAACATAATCAACATATCTCCAGTCAGGTAGGAACATTAACTACACCTTACTTCATGCTCGTTATACAGACAATTTTTCAAAGCCCCTCCTATATTTGTAACGGTAATCACTGTGGCGTCGACCTTTGGTTATCGTATCGTAACGACTTAATTGGCTGTGCTATTCAATCTTTCTACCTAATTTAATAAGGGTACAAGGAAGAGAAGAGTCGTTTAAATGAAATTTGCACTTTTCTAACTGACAGTAATTATGAATGTGACGGTTTAACTCTGAAAACAGTCGAAGTATTGGAAACCAAGAGACCTAATATTTTTTTATAAAACTAGTAAACTGCTGATGTGAAAAAAGTCTGCAGTTAATTCGTTATCACAACATTTATGAATGAGCTCATTGATAATGTTTTTTGTTGGGCGTTTCGTAACCTCGCTCGGACGAAATAATCCGCGTTGTTCTCACATGTTAGATACATTACAAAATTGTTGGATAACAATAGTTTTATCAATGGAAAATTTGGTCAATTGCAAAGTGTTGTATAACTTTGATGAACCACTTATCGGACAGGACAAAGTAGACGTTACTCTGTTAGTTCTATTATTGTTTATGTGAAGATTATTGACATTTAACCTTAAAAACTTCATTGTTTAACTTTTTCAGTGAGTGAGTTGTAGTATTGTTGCGTAATACAATGTTGCTTTGTACGTAATTTTTGTTTATTTATTTGTTTCTGATCAACAAGAAAATATGTTTGAGAGTTAATAAATGAAATGAAAAACGAATTTGATCATAATGATATAACATCTTATGCAACATTTAAAACATAAAATGTATTCATCTACGTCCATATTCCCTTTCTACTTGAGCGCAAGTTTTTTTTCATGTTTGTATTATTAATATTTAATTTTGAAAGTTGAGCTTTACACAAAAATATTAGCTTTTTTTTACTTACAATTACAAGATTTCAAAGTTTCTCACTGACTTTGGAAAGACAGAAGCGAGAACTTGTAATTGTAACAAATTAAAACGAATTGTTTGTTGAAACGGATGATTGTTTTGTTGTTTAATGTCTATATTAATTACACAAAATAAGATCAGTTTAAAATAAAATTCATTGCAACTAAGACCCAATTTTAAAATGGTAACAACACAGTCTAAAAAATAGCAACACCTAAATAAAAGCAATGTCTGTTATCAAATTACACATTATTTTAGTCAGGAATTTGAAATTTTCTGATAAAAATTAGAACAGCATCTTCATGATCAAGCATAGTTTTGTGTTATTCTAAATTTTATTTTGGTAATTCTGGTTTAAAAGAAGTATTTAGAGAACGAATCAAACAAATTTAAACTATAATGAATACATTCAAATGATTTGATTACAGACTTTCACTTTCTCTTCGGTAAAACTTTATTATAATATCTGATTATAAATTATAAATATTATAAATATAAATATTTATTATAAATCTGAGGACGAATGTTTCCTTCACCAAACGTGTAAAATTGAGACATGAAATGTTAAAAGTAGTTATAAGTAAGCAAACACCAGATGGCGACAAAATTACTGTAAGGAAGAGAAAAAGTAGAATCGAAACGTTCTGAAAAGGGACTTTAACACGTTTATAGAGGTAATTATATCACAAACACTGTTAAATTTGAATAAATGAATTAATAATTTGTAAACGACATGTTGACGATGTGTTCGTCATCATAGCCACAACCAAACTTGCCTTTTAAGCACATTTTACAAAGAAAAACGTGAAATTACACAGGAAAAGGACATTTATCATCTGCTCAGATTTATTACAAACCCTCTGCATGACATAAATATCTAGCTCTTCATCCTTCACACTATGACGATTCTGTAGTTCAACACACTATTTAGCAAAGAATTTTCATTATCATCCAACATAGACCTTTATCATGAACCACGATAATGGTTCATAATCGGGATCACGAGGAATTGCACAAAACCCTCACAGAACGTTCGGGTAAAAAGCACTTTAAACACTAAAGATTCACTTCAAACAACACTTTAAAACCTTTACTGTTTACTGCTAAGGATGTAGATATATAAAAATGCACGCATACAAGGAAAAGAATTTCCGCTCAAAACGGCCCCTTTGTAATTATTATTATTATTACTATACACTTGTCAGCCTACAACAAAAACGTCTTGGTATATTGCATCCAAACCTTTTTTAGAATACTAAATAAGGTACTGCGAAGGTTGAAGGGGTATTGAAAAGTCCATTTGTTTCTTCTATATTTTAACTAAGCGAAAAAACATCACAATTCTAGGGTAAACGATATTATCATTCCCCCTTGAAGGTAGCTTTTTTTACAATTATCTGGTGTTCCTTCGAAAAGCTTGAGTATTGTGAAACGGGAATTACCATCTAATAATAGATGACTGTAACATATAGATACTCAATGCTTTGTACACTATACAATCGGTGTTTTTAGGGGACCAACTTCTATATTATGTATGCAGTGAAGGAGTAAAAAATCAATAACATAACATTAAATCTTATTACACACATTCGCAAAATAATTACATTAAAAGACACGAAGGTTTATTTAAAGCGATGTTTTAGACGTATATGTTTTATTTGCAAAGGTTGCTTTTCTACTGGTAAAGTTTTTCGCGCTTAGTAGAGGTTGTGTCTTAGTGTAGGAATGTATCTGCCCATTGCTATACATCATATATGGCGAATTTAGTTACATAGAAACTATAAATGCTCACTATATTCTCAAACAAATCTTCATGACGATCTCCAGCTGAAGCTTAACATTTTACATCTCGAACTAATACGATCAAATAGACAATAGCTACAGTAAATCATCCTGAACCGTATCATCTAGCTATGTTTATTAGCATTACATAAAATACTGGGAATTTAAAAACCTGCAAATAGGGATCGTAAAAAAAGTAAGCAAACGAGGCTGGAGATACTGTAGACATTACTTAGTCAAACTACAAACCCCTATTTTGGCTCCACACTGTTATCTAGAATTACATTTAATGGAGTCAAAATAGGGGTTTGTACTTTGAGTAAATAATGTTTGCAGTATCTCCAACCCTTATTTGCTTACTTTTTATTACGATCCCTATTTGCAGGTTTTTAAATTTCCAGTATTTTATTTATCTGTGATAAATAGAGGCAAACTATTATTAGAGCCAATGCTTACACTAAGCATTTTATTAATAAAAACAAATAGTCAAAATGCGTTAATGTCAGATCATATATAAACATATGTATTCTTTATACCTCACAACATGTTAGGATTTGAAATAACTGAAAAATTTCCATACTCCGCTACAGAAAAAAAAACTGTTATTTTAAAAATAGACCCAAACAAAACATTCAGATTTACTCGTGTAACCTAAACATTTTATAGCCGATATAATTTGTGTTTTCCCTCTCAAATGCCAAATAATACAGCTTTTATTGTATTTACTTTGTTTATTGAAGTTATTGTTTTCATGTCTTTTAATGTGCATTTTTGGGGTATAATTGCCAGAAAGGTAAATTAGTATGCCCAAATATCTAATTGCAAAGGTTGGTGAAACATTCGTAAATTAGCAAAAGCTAAAGGCAAAAATGTATAACGGTCAAAAAAACTTTTACGTAAACTTTTTTCTTCTATTTCCAGCGTGAGTATAACAACAAAATTAAACCACTCAACAGTGACAGATGTGGAAATAATCGGTCTAAATGCCATATACTTCCGTCAAACTTAAGAGGG
The DNA here is from genome assembly GCF_000517525.1 of Limulus polyphemus. Taxonomy (NCBI): domain Eukaryota; kingdom Metazoa; phylum Arthropoda; class Merostomata; order Xiphosura; family Limulidae; genus Limulus; species Limulus polyphemus. The sequence goes on from NW_013666816.1 coordinate 213,807, forward strand.
AGATATCTTCCAGCCTCGTTACTCACGTTATGTAATCTGAAGAGTCCTGTTTTTGTTTCTGAACGGCGTAAGAATAGAATCGCAGCATGGCGATGCTAACATAAACGAATTGCATGAAACAACCCATGATTTGTAAAATAGCATCTTCTATTAATTACATGAAACAACCCATGATTTGTAAAATAGCATCTTCTATTAATTACATGAAACAACCCATGATTTGTAAAATAGCATCTTCTATTAATTACATGAAACAACCCATGATTTGTAAAATAGCATCTTCTATTAATTACAGCGTGAAATAATAGTTGTATTCTGTGACAATAACAAATAATCAATTTTTTGTTTAAAAACCATTTATAACTGAATCAGTTTTTTAAACTAATTATAAAAGCAGATAACTTGACTGTAGTAATTCCTTAACGTTGTTATACTCCAATAAAGGTTCCTCGATGGGCCAGCAGTAGGTTTACGGGCTTACAAAATTGAAATATGGGTTTGGATTCCCGCGGTGAACAGAGCATATTGTATAGCTTTGTGCTAAAACAACGATAAGAATTCCAGTCAAAACTCCTTCAAGCGAGATCAAGAGTTATCAAATATGCTCTATATCTTGTATTCAGACATTTTTGTATTTTTTACATATCCTTTACAAACATTCCACCCCCACCCCTCCAGTGCGTCAACGGTAAGTCCGTGGGCTTATAACGCTAAAAATCGGATTTCAATGCCAATGATCGGAAAATCACAGATAGGCCATTGTATAGCTTAGTGCTTAAATGCAAACAAGCCAAACAGAACATATTTGCACACAGAGACAAACAGCATGTACGCAGCAGCTACACACATTTAGTGTTATTCCCAATTGTGTTGCATTTTTCTTAGAAAAGAGTTATTAAGGTATCATTTAAATACTTATTAGTGCACGACGTCTTTTTCGAAGCTATTTAATTGACTAACAGTAGCTTTAAAATTATTTTAAAATCGCAAGGAAATACTGATAAACTTTTAAAATTACATTTTAAAATCAATTGTTTCCTTTCTCCGAATAGAAACGAGGAAGTTAAAAGAGGCTGAGAAGGATGAATAAAATTTACAAACGCTCGAACTTACATAAAGATTTTTAATGCTCTTCCAAGAGCTTTAAGTATCATAATTGAAGCTACTCAGCTTTGAAATATTGTGTTTCAAGCCATATGTGCAAAGAATAATTAACATTTGCAACCATTTACACTCTAACACTTTATATTATGAAGCACAGAATCTACCACCATGTTATATACAAACCCTCTGAAAAAGTATTAAATATTAACAATATCACGAAAACTGTTTTTTACTCGATTTTCACATTTCCGAAAACATTAACGTAATTATAGTTCAGAAATCTTTATATTCTCGAAATATCAAACCTTCAGATATAAAAGAAACAATTAAAATGCTAAACAGTGTTTCTAAGATATCATAGTTAGTGTTGATCCCACTGTAAAAACATTTATCTTCAACAACTTTAAACAGCTATGTTGACCCTAAACATTTTGCTTATTTTTTATTCAATACAAATAAATCATTTAGTGCACTGGTAGTGTTTTGATCTGGACTGCTACTGCCTGCGTTTGGGGTATGACGAAGCTTAGGCAGGAGTAGTCCATTGAAGCTAAAATCTACTATGTATACAATCTGTAAGGTACCCTCGAAACAAGTTATTAATGCACTGCATAACATTTCTTCCAAAAATAAGAAAGCATAAAATAATTGAAGCATCCCAAATTTTTAGAACTTGAAACATATGTTTGTTTGTTTGTAATTAAGCACAAAATTACACAATGGGCTTTCTGTGCTCTGTCATCCACGGGTATCCAAACCCAGTTTGTAGCGTCGTAAGTCCTCAGACATCTGTGCCACTAGGGGGCCTGAAACATATGTAAAACTGCATTTGTGTGTGTGTGTGTTTAAGATGTCGCAGAAGAAAAGCTGCTATATTGCACTCTTTCATAACTAAAAATAATAACGTTTCTATCCAGTTAATGCTTTTCAATATGTGTGCAGGTGTTCTGTATCTATTTAGTTTACATTCTCGTAAACGTTTGCTATTCCTCTATCTTAGACAAAGGTTATATACTACAATGACTGTTCAGTAACACTTTCACTCTTTGATCCTGTTTCTGTATAATCATTCTTATGGGGGTGTGGGTCATACTAAAGTTGAGGGCAGGTATGCAAATTGGGGGCTTATATCTCTTGAATATTTATAATAAGAATGATCATTGATGCAGATAACATTGAATTGTTATAATGTTTCACTAGTACCTTTTGTCCTGGCTTGCTTAACATTGCAATTATCATTATTCATTCCTTACTCTTTGTCTTGTGTGCACTTGATCCAGCAGCAATAAACTTTGAATTCAACCAGTAAAAGTAAAATCCATTACAATCCAATATCTGTGAAAATATATATATTTGTTTTCCTGTTTTACACACATTTGTATTCAAATATTATCCTTTGGTATTCAGTTTATGTTTTGCAAAATTTCTTAGATATGTTGTTTATTATGGCTTACTTACAGATTATATGTCAGAAATATGTGTAACGAAATACCACAGACTAAGTTATTAAGTTATTTTAGTGCTGTAACAAAGGATTTGTATTTGTAGAGTATTTTTGAAATGCGTTTTTTTGTAATTTGTGTTTTGGTTGCTGCAAAGTTTGCAAACCCAAAATCAAGGAAGGACACTATCTGAAGCCATGTAGAATGTATAATGGAGAAAAGAAAACTATGGTTCATGTGAGAACATAGTAGACCGAAAGCCATTCGGTGTATCTGCTCTAATAAAGGAGTTTATGCAACCGAGTGTACAGAAAAAAAGTATACAAATTACTCTTATTTCTGGAATTTCCAAGGTATTTTGCCCAGTGCTTTGGAAATGGTGTCTTTGTGCTTGTAATGACGATTTCCATTGCTGAGTTAGCCCCTCTTCTAAGTCTTTCACCACTGTTGATGCTCGCATGCTGATACTGGTCAAACACGATGTATATTCTACTGCACCTGTTCCCTAGGGGAGCTGTGAGCATGTCAAAGTTCTTATGTGCCAATTTGCCAAAAGTACGTGCTCCTGCATCCCCAACCATCTAAATCTGTACCATTCCATCAAAGATATGGGCTGTTTGCATGTATGATTGTGATGGCGGCAATCTATTGGAAGTATTAACCAGTTTCTCCAACTCTCCTGATACAACACTTTTAGTACCTTTCCTCAAGTTGCCATTTACATGTTTTAAAGCATAAGGAACAGAAGAAAGTTCAAAACTGAGAATGTCTTTCAGGTTGATATCGCATCTCTTGGAAGCAATGACCAATAATCGACATTATTGCCATTTTGTTTTTAAAGGAATCCTTTTCGTTTTATGTTGTAGCATACTTTATGAATGGGTTTGTACCTAGATGTCACATTATAGCTGTATTTTTAAATAATTAAATACATCTATATCTGAAAGTTAAATTATTAGTATGATTTATAATGTCACCCGATAATGCCCTATAGCTAGTGGTTTAAAATCAGAGATCTTATTGTAGCAATTTTGAATCATATTAAATGAGTGTTTTAATGTTTAAGTTTTAATTTCTCTTTTTATTTAAGATCTACTTAATTATTATATGGTATATGGTCTAAACTAGCCACTACTTGACATAGTTTGAGTTAAGAAATCAGATTTCTGTACAAACTACTTGATAAAAGAAAACTCATTAGTGGCGGCCATTTTGAAGTATAATCTGTATATTTTAATTTCTTTATGTTCAGTTCTGCATCCTCATGGGCCCTGAAGTCAAATACAGTTGAGTAGAGTTTGAAATCACTTCAAATTTTCATCTAGAACAGAAGTTATGGTCAAATACGTTAAATCATGATTCCGATAGTGGCCTTTAGGAAACAATTGACACCACAGTTTGATTGCACTGAAAGTTGTACAGTGATTAGAAAGGCCCACTTTACCCAAATCTACCATCAAACCTTATCTGTGCACTCGGTTGCGTAAAATCAATTTTCTAGGCTCTTAGCTTTGCCAGACATGATGATAACTATGTTCATGTTCTTGATATGCCGACAGGTCTGAGGGGCTAAATTATGACTAAGGAATATCCAAACTACTGTAGCTCAATCGCTACTGGTTACTTCCCACACTTGGGAGGATAGAACAGTAAAGATTTTCATGATAGTTACGATACGTTTAAATATCCTAAGACTATCTGGGGTTATCTCTATGGGATTTTTAGATATTCAATTACCAGTCCAGGCAATGTCATAATCATTGGAGAGTGTTGTGATGCATATAGTGGACAAAATGTGTGAAGAAGGCCTGTAAAATCATCAAGTGTAGTTGCCAGCATCATACAAGAACACTTCAGATCCTTGGAGTATTTAGAAGTACTTCTATCTGCATACTTAGAGATCATTTCTAGAAGCTGAGGCTGGTGTGTAACAAGATAAGGATGCATATTTTATGCACCACAGTGTTCTGTTACACACTTCACCTGAGGACATCTAATTAATTAGAATGAACTTCTTTTTGGGTATTTGGATGACGATGAGGGTCTTTCTCAGACATGGACAGTATCTCAGTCAAACACCAATAGAGATACTGACAGCAGTAGTGGAAATAAGGAACAACTTGATGTCTTGAACACGATTGTTACTGAGTTGTACTACAGATTAAAAAAAATCATCCTAGTGATCAGTTAAAGCCTGTATCTGTATATTTGTGTGTGTGTGTTCTGCATTTGATAACAACAGATATCTCCTAGCTGGTGAATTGTGGAAGAACTAGCCATTTAAACTAGTATTTTCTATCTGATTACTTTTATTTCATGATGCATGTTTTAATATATAACATATAATATGGAGTTGCATACATCACCATGTTGACAGATATGAATTGTATGTTATGTATAGACTAGTTTGTATATATTTGATTATATACATTTTTCAGTAACTAAAAAATTCGCTTGGATATTGACATGTGTAGATTCTTGGTAAAGGCCACGTTGAGAGAAAGCCCTGTGTAAAGGTCATGTTCGGTTTAATCCTAAATCATAAAGTGTGCAGCTCTTCACTGAAAGCTAGACAAGCTTACTAAAATCATTTACATCGTGCCAAGTGGGAAACATGGAGGGTTTATTATTTTCAATCGTGTTGGTGAAGGAATATTGTGGAGTTATAGTAACTGTAACATTCATAGATTTTGTGACATTGCCTTTTTAAAATGAAATAATGCCTGCTGTCTCACTCGGAATGACAGATTACACAATACACTTGCATTTTTTCAGTTGTTTTCACCTAGAAATGAGTTTGAGTTGCACAATGAACCTATTTTAAAATGTTGCAGATATTACTGAATGTTTTGTCTCAATGTTCTTTCTGAATAAGGTAGTTGTTACTAAGTTGTTTGTTAGCTATATTTATTTGTAGTATTATGACATAAAGTTTGGGTGGGTTACATGAATGTAAATGGATTTATTTGTGAACTCAATCATTATTTTACTTACTTATTCAAATCATATTTATCTAGTATGAGGAGACAAATTGAAGTTACTACCAAACACATTATAAACGTTTCAGGGTTAGGAGCTCGTGAAGTAGATGGCTTAAGTTTATTTAACGATTTAGCATAATTTTAGCCCCCCCCCCCTTCCCTATTGAAATTGAAGTTTTGCCTAAGAAACCAACTAATGGTGGAGGAACTCATTAGTATGTTAGATCAGTGTATTTTCTGACCAATTAGTAGAATTCCAGATACTTACACAGTCAAAGGTCTGGCTAAAGTAACTAATAAGTGTCTCTTTGCAGTAGAGAAGTAAGTGTATTCACCATTCATGCTGTAAGGTGGAGCACATATGTTACATCTCAATGAATGACCTTTTGCACAAAAGGTTGGGGCGAAGCCTGATTGTTTGCTTACTGAATTGCTGACTAAACAGTGGTTGACTTAACGTTTTTAATTCTGAATTTGGCAATTTAAAAAAAATCATGATTGATGACCACTGGTCTATATTCTATACTTCTGTTACGTATATGCAATCTGTGAAAATTTATTATACCACTTTAAATTACTGTAGAAATTAACTAATAATTATTGTAAATTAATTTTACAAAATTAGTATGCAAATAATGTCTTAAATGTTCTTTATTGTTAATATTTAGTGAGGCCACCTTTGGCATCAATAACAGCTTGGCATCTTTGCTAGTATTGTGTCTATGTATTTTCTCAAAATCTCTGATGCAATTTCATTCCATTTTTTTTCAAGTAATACACAAACAAAGACTTTCACTTTTGTGAAACACGGAGTACAGTAAATTCCATACCAAATTCGTTCTATGAAGTTAATATCGGGACTTTGTCAGTGAATATCTCCTGAATTTTCTTTATTTGCCAAATAAGTTCAACATTTCTTGGAAGTGCTATTTTTCACTGAATTTTTCTTTGTCCTCTGCCTTGTCTGATGTTATAATATTGGGTTTCCTGGTATCTATCGAATGTGTACTTTTTCTTCAACTCCAATCAGCATTATGTTAAGATTCGACCCTAGTTCTGTTAAAAGGTGTTAATTTTGGTTTGCCATTTTAATAACAATAGTACATTATATTAGCTGCACAGAATGATGGTTTTGAAAAAAAAGCATCCATTAAATATTAGGACGTCAAGAAATTATTGTCACGCTTTCGAACACTTTCATTACCCCCCCCCCCAAAAAAAGTACATCACGTATAATAATTAAACTAACTGCCTGAACGTCACGTTAGTGTAACCTACATTCTGTATAAAGTTTAGTATGCTCCATCCTTTATAGTGATGGCACACGACGAGACACACATTCGACATGTAATGCTGTTTGAATACAAGAAGGGAAACAACGCCTCTGTAACCACAAATAATATCAAAGAAGTTAATGAAAATGTTTGAACGTTCGTAAGTGTAAACGGTGGTTCAGAAAAGTTCATTCAGGTGACTTTAGCCTTAAAAACTTTGATGGCATGGGCCAACATGTTGGATTTGATATTGATGCTCTGAAGACGCTTGTTGAATCTAACCTAAGGTAAAACACTCGTGAAATGACCCTGAAAATACATGTCTCTCATGAAACAATACGAAAATATCCAAGAAATATGGGAAAACTCCATAAAGAAGATGTTTGGGTGCCTCACGAACTCTCCGATGACCATCGTTTCCAACGTGTGCACGTTGCTTCGTCTCTTCTGGTGAGTAATGAGCGTGAACCATTTTTGGACAGAATTGCCACCGGTGGTGAAAAATGGATTCTCTATGCGAATATTAAACGCCAAAAACAATGGCTCAGTCCTAGACAAAAAAACCCAAAACCTGGACTCCATCTGCAGAAAG
>NW_013666816.1:221209-238503 GCF_000517525.1 Limulus polyphemus
GAACTCTCCGATGATCATTATTTCCAACGTATTAACGTTGCTTCGTCTCTTCTGGCACGTAATGCGCTGAACCATTTTTGTACAGAATTGTCACTGTTGATGAAAAAATGGATTTTCTATGCGAATATTAAACGCCAAAAACAATGATACAGTCCTAGACAAAAAAACCCAAAACCTGGACTCCATCTGCAGAAAGTGATGCTTTACATTTGGCGGGACATCAAAGGAGTAATTCATTTGGAACTCCTCAATCCACAACGAACTGTCAATGCAGAAATCTATAGTCAGTAACTGGAACGTTTAAATCAAGTCCTTCATCAGAAACGCCATTCACTGTCAATTGGAAAGGTGTTCTTCTCCACGACAATGCACGTCCACATGTGGTACGTTTGACGCAACACAAGATTACGGAGTTGGGTTAGGAAGTTCTCCCCAACCCATCATAATCTCCAGATATGGTACCACCTTTTTTTCGTTCGCTGCAACACCATCTTAATGGGAAAACGTATGCAAATATGGAAGGTGTTAAAAAGGACAGCGACATGTTTTTCCTTCAAAGCTAAGTGATTTCTTTAATCAGGGTATTAACATCCTCATTGTAAGATGGAAAAGCATCATCGATAAGAATGGAGACTATTTCATTTAATAGATGTTTAGTTTTGATATACAAGTTGTTCGAGTTTTTTTTCATCTAAAATAAGCGATATTAATTTCTTGACGACCTAATACTTACATGTAGCAGAATGAATCTTAATTTTTTGTCTATGATGACAAAAGTCAGTCATGTAGGACAATGTTCACCACTTTTAAAAAGTTTCTGCACTTAATCATTTGTAGTGTGTTGCTTTTCTCTTAACATTTTAAATCAATTGATGGTTTAGTATATTCAAGTCATGGATAAAGTGAGAAAATCGATAATTTGCATGTCTTAATGTTTTTCTAACAGTGCAAGCTACAAAGGTTTTATTTTATAGATACGACATATCAAAACTACATGAAAATGAGTATTCTTATACATTTTGATACCTCTTTATAAAGATATGTTAAAATACCTGCAGACTAAAGAAGGCTTTTCATTTGTGGTTGTATTTTATAACTTGTACTGCGAATACAAACTAGATCTATATTACAAATAATAATTTTATTGAAAAACTTTAGCCATTTGTCTAGAGTAAATTTAGTAAACAAAGAGAGAACAATATTCAGGTTAGTTTTGTTTAAAGATTTTAACGATTTACGTATTACTTCAGATGATACTTCTTATTCACTATTTCAAGAATTAGTGTTAATATTTAATTACATTTTTTTTTTCATTTTATCTTTCTACAACTCAGATCAAACCCTTTTGCTCTGCCATGAGGAATTAAAATAGTATGTATATTCGATACATTATTTAATATGATAAATTTGTACTTAAAAGTGGTAAAGTCTTTAAAGAACATTCGGGAAGAAAAAATTAATTTGAACTACATTTTCTATCTTCTTTCTCAGTGCCCCCTCCCCCAGTGGCACAGCAGTATGTCTGCGGACTTACAACGCTAGAATCCGGGTTTCGATACCCGTGGGGGACAGAGCATACATAGCCCGTTGTATACCTTTGTGTTTAATTACAAATAAACAAACTTTCTCAGTGATGTACCTTATAAAGATATATGTATACATGCAGAGTTAGCTGATGCATTTCGTAATTGCTAACTTTGATCAACCTTCCTGAGGGTACGGCGAATCAAAGAATGTGTTAGGCCTCTACGTCACAGATTGTATTTTCAATTTCACCTTTGTTGAAAATAAAATAAATCTGTGATATCGTCAACTTAAGAACTTACACTTTCGTGAATATTATTGCCCATGCCTAGTCTCTACTTATAAAAAAAAACGCACATTCCTTCATGTGTATGACTTGAGCAATAACTGTTAAGTTACCATTCCAACTAACTTTTCATATATATAAATATTGTTTCGAACAGCTCGTTATCTATTTGTTTGATTAAAGTTGGGCCTAACGAACTTGATCACCTGTTTTCAACTCACACATTCAGAGAAACAGCATGAAAATTATGTTTCTATAAATAAAATGTATTGTCAAATATGTAAGTTTTTTCTTTTATATGAATAACATATTTTTCTATTCAATATAATATCTACAAATACATCAAAAATAACTAAACAAATAGATAGTAATAACACGCGCAGTGCTGTAAACCTGTATATTTGAATTTGTATGGAGCGTAGCTTACTTCACTGCAGATTAGGCTGCTTTCTCGTTATGTACGGTTATGGTTATAAAGTTAGTGTGTATTTGTAACAGTCTGCAGGACAAATCGTTTCGCGTACGGGCGAAATATTTTGTTTACATGGATAAAGTTTCACAGAAAATGTATTCCACGGGTATGTGAAACTGGCACCAGGGAGCGCAGCAGATGATTATATAAATATTAGGTATAATACGTAAACATAAACGTAATTTAATAAATAACCATTATTCTGTCGTTAACACTAGAGGCACAACACACTGTTAAATTTGTAACAACGTATCATGTTGGTGTACCTCATCATCTGAAAAGTAAAGTAGAATTCCAAGACATACTACCTCAACACCAATACATGATGCTGTAAACAGAGCTGTTGGATACTGGAAGTGTAGCCTACTGACCTGACCTATATAAAAGCCAGTGTGTGTCACGTAACATCACGCTTGATTTGTTGTAATAGGAGGAGTCATAAAAACCAAAATGTATTTATCCAGATAGAATAGTTCGATTACTGTCTACCAATTACGATTTTAGTGAAGGGGGCTATAAGGATGGTGGTGCCGTGAAATCTTATAAGTGTAGTGAGTGTTGGTATAATAAGCCTAAAGTAAAGACGTAGTGTAGGATCACCTAGCCACCAAGTGCATGAAATGTATCATGAAAGTAAAAATATCGATTCAATGTTCAATGTAAATCGTTTCTAAACGAAGCTATTTTCTGTTATATTACCCACGTTTTTAATTCAAAAAAAAACCTCTTTAATTAACGAAGGCTCTAAATTAAGAAATTAAAAGTATAATTTTCCTGTTTTATTGTCTATACATTCCATTTTATACTTTCAATACAGAGACTAACAACAATATTAGGAAATACTTTTATTGCTAAGCAACATGACATAAAAGTCATTGTTGGAACGTAGTGTTACCAAAACGCACTAGCTTTTCCATATATATTAGAAGTTGTTAATCTAACTGATTTTTATCAATAATTATTCTATGAATACGCCACGAATTCTTTTCATGAATGATCTTAATTTTGATTGGCTCACAAAGGAATTTATCGACGTTTGACTGCCTTAACTGCACTTTTCTGCCTCTTTGTTGGTCAAACTTGATTTCGCAAAATTTATTTATTTCAGTCACCTATGAAATGTGAGGTTAGGGTTAACTATAGAGTAGGGGCGGTAATACTTTCGCCGTAATTTTTACGGGCTGTACGCTAGTGATATAATAGTGAGTTGTTGCAAGCTATATCACACCAAAACTCCAATAGCGGGAAGTTGTTTACGATGTAACATTCATGCAGGACACTGGTAAAAATACCGCTTTATGTAAGTTGCCAGTGACGACAGAATTCAAACCTGCTACTTCTATTTTGACTGACCTCATCTCTGGTTAGGAGGCTTTCTAAAGATGCACTGTACCCCAACAATCATTTCTCAATTGAAAGACGTAACTGTTACAAAAAGGCTGACGATTCCTGGGTAAATATTACATGCTATAATGTCTGATAACATCTTCAAGATAGACGCAGTAATGGAAAATGAATATGGCAACATTAACGTTTGTTGTAGTGTCTCCACCTAGTGCTATTTTCATAAACCAGTAGAATGTGATTGCTTATGTTCATACGCAAAATACTCCTGTTTGTTACACCGTTCGCCCTACGTAATGTTGAGTATACTCGCATTGACTTCATAACCAACCTGTTTATTCTACCTAATATACAATCTAAATGCTATAATAAATCCATATGAGGTACAAAATATAACTTTGCACGATTTTTAATATTTATGTAATCTTCACAAATGCTCAAAACAATGCTAATACACTATAAGTTTAAATTTCATACCTATGCTTAATTTTCACTTTTCGTCATGCTAAATTGAATTTACCCTATGTTGCCTTTGAATGAAAATATATGTAAATACAGTTTTAGAATAATGTCCAATTGTTTCAAGTAGTTAACTAACCTTCTTGATCGATTTTGAAATGATCCGTTGTAGATAATATCTCTTTAGTTATTTAGTTATGATTATTTCAAGTTTTTAAGTATAAATGAGACTTTATTCCTTATAATTAGTCAAAATATTATGCTGAAAATACAGATTTAGTTGTGTGACTAAGATAGTGGTAAGTTTCGATCTTATGTTTTGAGTAACACAGGTTTTTAATTGTAATATACAAGTATAAACTCTATCACGAGCTTCGGCACCAGGCACGAAGAATTGCATGTTATACAGATCAAATAACTAAAGCAAGCTCTTAACAAGAGTCAATCTTAATTTCCGCTCTCCAGTTAGTAAGTTTGTTTGTTTGTTTTTGAATTTCGCGCAAAGCTACACGAGGGCTATCTGCGCTAGCAGTGTAAGACTAGAGGGAAGGCAGCTAGTTATCACCACCCACCGCCAACTCTTGGGCTACTCTTTTACCAACGAATAGTAGGATTGACCGTCACATTATAACGCCCCCACGGCTGAAAGGGCGAGCATGTTTGGTGGGACGGGGATTCGAACCCGCGACCAGTTAGTAAGAGCTTCCGGTAGGATATATATCCAAAGCAAGCGAGGTTAGAAATTAGACTTTACTGTGCATTATTTGTCTTTAGAGGATTTTAATTGGTTAGATACTTTGCCTTAAATGAAGTATTAAAGCATTCTTAGCTTACAATAATAGGACAAAGGAGGGATATTTTGTTGGAACATTAACAAGTGCTTCCTGCCAGGACTGTCAAAATAATTTGTGGAAGAAAAATTATAAGGAAGAAATCCTACAAATCATTTTTTCTTGAATTTCTGATATCCAAAAATCATGTATTATAATCTAAACATTCACAGGTTTTTGCAAAAATAATTCTTAAAACATATATGAGCTTTTCTGGTTACAGATATGTATATATATATATCCAGTGTATGGGTTAGTTGTAGCATATAAGAAAAAACTATTAAGAGCTGAATATCTACAGCTACTTTGACCTCATCATAAGAAATGCAGGGCGGCGCATGTTGGACCTGTGGTAGTGCTTTGAATTTCGGAGCTGGTGAGCCTCGCTCGAATACGAGCAATACTACAAAACATTTTTCTACATTAGGCTGTGATTGCGTTAATACAATGACAGTCAATCCCTTAGCATGGATAATGGGTGGTAGGATGATGCTGAATGGCTGCCTTCCCTCTGATTAGTAGTTAAAATTAGGGACAGCGGCAGATAGCATTTGTAGCTTTTCTATAAATAAAAATACATAAGAAATACGGACTTATTTTATTGTCCATATACGCTTAGATATAAAACTTGTATGAACTTTAGAATTATTTGTTACTTAAATAACAGATACATCTAAGATGTATTTAACACAGGATCTCACCCTCAACCAGATCCGTCTCGGAGGTAGGGATTGGGTGTAAGAAATTCAGAATTTATCAGCTTTTGTGGTGTAACGAATTTGTTATTATATATCTATTTTATTATCGACGTTTGTTTAGATTAAATTTATATTTAAAAACATACATAGCTAATAATGTTAGATATGTATTGCGAAACTCCCGTCTTTTCTCCAAAGTTGTAGAAGATTTTCGAGAGTGAGAATCAACAATATGTGTGTGTACATAAACGCTTAAACGTAGCTGTGTTGTTATGTAATCTGAATTTTCTAGAAAACCTTCCCACGCCTATAAATACAGCCAACGCAACGCGCCAAAGGAGGAGTGTCTATTATTAGTTCGCTTTAATTAGTGTGCTATAAAATTTCGGATGCTATAACTGTGATTGTTATAACGCTTATCAATCTGAAAATTTAAGATATTTGACCAGGAGCATTTCCAAAGTTCGAAAATTACAAATAATTTAACGTCAGTGTCTTCTCATCGGAAATTAGTATTTTTACGAAAACGTTATATAAATTCGCCATGGAAGACTGAGCGCGCGTGACTAGTGAATAACGAAGGACAAAGCTAGCTAGCTTCTCGGCGAATCGTACCTACATCAAATCGTAATTAACTTGCTCATCGTAAACCCTCAATAAGATATCAAAGAAGTTCCAGACTAGAAAGAAAACTTTATATTGTTTGTAAGTTTGTGAAACTTTTGTTTATAAATCATTGTTTGTAATAATTGTTATTGTAAATTGTATTTTTGTGTGTATATTAAAACGTATTTGTGTTAAAAACGAAAATGGTGTGTATCAATCTTGTTGGCAAATAGCGTAAATTAACTAAAACATCGGCATATTTCTAGATATTAAATCCAGAATACGATTCAACTATTAAATTTAAATTCTTTAACTCGGCTTCGGACTATTTCAAATTCTTAATATGTAACGTAATATACGTAACAGTGTACTATAAACTACGGAAGCTATAATTGTGATTAACGCTTATTAATCGGGAATTTCATATATATATACCAGAAACGTTTATAGATTTCGAATATTACAAACCATTTAACTTCAACGAATTCATATCGGACATTAGTATTTCTACGAAAACATTATATAACTTCATCGTGGACAGCTCGGCGTGTGTGGCCTGCAAATAACGAAGAACAGAGCTACATAGCCCCTATTAAGTGAATCGTACCTACATCAACTCGTAATTAACTCGCTCATTGTGAATCCTCGATAAGATATCAAGAAAGTTCCAGACTAGAAAGAAGACTTTATATTGCTTGTACGTTTGTAATAACTATTTGTATTAACTGTTATTGTAAATTGTATTACTATTTATATATTAAGACATGTTTTTATAAAAAAAAATATCGTAATTTGAGTGTATATCGGCATATATTTAAATACTAAATCCAAAGTACAATTTAGCTAGTAAATTTAAATTATCAGTTAACTCAATTTCAGACCATTTGAAGTTCTAATACGTAACAGGTGAAACTTATATAGGCTATAGAATGGGATGACGTATCATTAAACTTCACAGTCTAAATAATTTCTCTTCCTCGGAATATACACTACATGACAGTTTTAGTTTTTCTAAATACGTTAGAGAAACCAGTTTTCCTGACTCTGTTTTCATAGATAGCTTTGATGTTAAATCCTTACTTACAAATATTACACTAGAGGAAACGATTGATTTAACAACAAACCTTGAATATCAGGATCACAGCCTTATCCACAGTATTCTAAAACATTGCTTCAAAAACTATTAGAATTTGGTACAAAGGAGTCCTACTTAATTTTTTAATAGAGAAATCTATGGTCAGATACATGGTGTGACCATGGGCTCCAGCCGTAACCCAAAACTAGCAAACTTATTTCTATTTCATTTTGAAAAACTGGTTGGCCAATTGTACAAATGAAATCAAATCTTTATAATTCATTGACGACACTTTTGTTTTATTACACAATAAAGTTCAAGTTACTTCACTTTTAACACAGCTAAGCAAACTGCAACCTAGCATTAACTTTTCTGTTGAATTCTAAAATGATTTCAAACTTTCATTTCTAGATACTACAGTTCACCATAACGCTTCAGGTTTAATGCTTGTTACTTTCATAAACAGAAATACTCAGGTCATTGTAATAACTATGAAAATTTTGTACCAGAAGCGTTTAAACATAACCTTATCGGAACGCTTTAACGACTCGAGCACATGAAATTTATAGTAATTTAACTCACTTTAAACATGAGTTATCAAACATTTTAGAAAAATAACGTTAATAATATTTCTCCAACTCTGACAGTTGATAAGCATTCGATATCTATTGCTTTCCCTTATATGAGTAGTAAATTCTTATTATTAGGTCTAAAATTGTGAAATTAGTTAATAAGGCTTATTCTAAAATACACTTTAGATGTATCTATAGGAACTCCTTTCGACTAAGAAACTTCCTCTCATTAAAGAACAAAATTAATTAGATACAGAAATCTGTTGTCGTCTATAAATATAAATGCCCTTTCTGCTTGAAAGGCTACATTGGATCCACAACCAGATGTCTCTGGCAAAGGATTATAAAGTATTTCTTCCATCTATAACAACTCATAAAATAAAACCAGATTTATGAACTTTGGGAAGACCATAAGTTTGTGGAGTTCTTGAATCAGATGCCAGGTTAACCCGGTGAAATGTTGCAACTCAAATAACAATGTATTACTTAGATTAGGAGTTCACGCTTTGTAATTATTGTACCTGATGATGCCAGGTTAACCTGGTGAAACGTTGTAACCATAAATTGTAGTTATTGTACCTGATGATGCCAGGTTAACCTGGTGAAACGTTGTAACCATAAATATTATACTCAGTTTATCCGACAATAAACAAGTTTTAAGTTTT
Organism: Limulus polyphemus; assembly: GCF_000517525.1. Lineage (NCBI taxonomy): Eukaryota > Metazoa > Arthropoda > Merostomata > Xiphosura > Limulidae > Limulus > Limulus polyphemus. The sequence goes on from NW_013666816.1 coordinate 229,741, forward strand.
ACATAATAAGATACTTCCTTTAATTATCTAAAATGCTAACTATCTCATCCTACTCTGAAACTCTTGTCACGAAGCCTAGTATTTAACAGTTAACTGATTAGCTGAAAACATATAGTTAAATCTCCTTGACGATTCATAAATCAATATCTGGTGGAAGGAAAGCATGTACTTGTATCGACTTGAAGACCAATACCTCAATATTTGGTGGAAGGATAACACGATCTTTGCAATTTCTCGTGTTAATTCTTTTTGGAAATGATGTGGTTGTACATTTACTCTCATTAATTCTGATCATGTCATGCGCCGTGTCTATTAATAGATTAAAAATCATGCTAGTTTTGTAAACGTATAAAACAAAACCTTCCATTACAAAATTAGTTTTGATTTTTGTACAGTCATTTTTTATTTAAAAAAGAATCTCGAATAAAGTAACATTCAAAAATAATAATTTGTATTGCTAGCGTATTCTCCTTCTCTGCTTTATCTGCGCTTGAAAGTAAAACATGGCCCTATTTTAGTCCTATAAAGATGTCAAGAAAGCTTTTGTCAAGGAATTAAGTGTAATCATCAAACCGTAAAGATCAAAGCCACTACAATCACTTGTCTTATAAAAACATCTTGAAAGCAGATAAATTAATTCAAAATAACCCGCTTTGACTAAAGGGACACGTAATTCACGTTTTTATTACCTCAGTTTTTTGTTTTTGTTTTTTTTAGTTCTTATCATAAGACAATTATTTTTATTAGTTAACGCGTTTTGTCTATTTTACCACAACTGTAGTATTTCAAAAGTCAACGGATCGTCTGGGGAGGGGGTGGGGGGTGGTGGGTACAGTGCATAGTATATTCGGACTATGAAACCGAGAGTAAGCTTTTCGCAGGCCCGTTGCTGAAAAAAAAAATCTATACTTTGGGGCTGTAGGTGCGCTATAAGAGTGACGGTCAAATCCTTATATTCGGCCAGACAATAAAAGCCTAAAAGTTTGCACTGGATGCCGTTGACTAGCTGCTCTCCCTCTGGTCTTCCAGTTCAAAATCAGGAATGACTATACGCAGAATAGCCCTCTGTGTGAATTTGCAAGAAAATTCTGAAAGAAAAGAAGTCAGAAATACACCTTAAGAAGTATGTGAAAAACTCGTTAACGTGTTTGTTTATTGTTGTTAAGCGCAATGCTACAAAATGGGCTACCTGTGTTGTGCCCAAAACGGGTATCAAAGCTCGAATTTTATCTTTACAAGTCTTCAGTCTTGACGGTGAGCCACTGGGGGTGGGGGGCCATCTTAAGAGTTAAACAACGAAGTGTCAACTGTTTTATAAATAGAATATTTTCCATTTTTATAAATACAGGTCACTCTATTACGACAAGAGATCCATGTGCAAGATACCTCAATCTTTCTATTTTATTGTTTTTGATTTCTTAATGTGAAAAAATAATTCCGGCGGATATATCCGGATGCCTTTGCATAAAATAAGTTAAATTTTGGGACGTATTGTGTGTCAAGGCCTCGTAGTTAGGGCGCTTGATTCCCTACTTGCAAATCACGGGTTCGACTCCTCTCACCGAACATGTTTGCCCATTCAGCCATGGTGGCGTTATAATGTACGGTAAAACCTACTTTTCTTTGGTAAAGAGTAGCCTAAGAGTTGATGGTGGGTGATGTTGATTAGCTGCCTACCCTCTCGTCTAATTCTTTAAAATTCAAGACAGCTATTGCAAGTACCCCTCGAGCAGCTTTGAGTGAAACTATACAAAAAACAATTTTATGTCATATAAAAAAAAAACATTTTTTCACAATATAGTTGCCAGTTCCATACTTTTTGCTTTCTTTAGTAATATCGTTTTCCTAAAAACAATTAAACGTATATTCCTAAATACGTACAATTTGAATTTGATGATTTTTTTCTTACACGTTCAGACTTTAAAGTGCTACGTGTATTATATAAATTCTGTCTGCACTTGCACGTATCATTTCCAGTACCGTACAAGTATTATTAATTTGAATAATAACAGAAATCAAATAAAATCTCTTTTTGCGTCTTTTTTTTCATAAACCTAATAAGTGAAAGTTTTCAGATGTACTTTAAAAGTTTTGATTTTATTTCTATTAAGTTTCCATTTGCAGTGAATAGTCTCGAACTTAAAGCAACTCGGACACTATCAAGCATGCAAATATGTCTATTATACGTATATGTTTGCCATATTTTCAGTACATTTGTAATATATTCTCTCTCAAATTCATCGTATTCACAATGTTTCGAAATCATGCATACAAATTGACACTACAAATCTACCTATCTGATTTCTGTTTTGTCTTTCTACTCATACTCACAGAGTTTCCCTACAAAAATACTGGATAGGCCATGTTCTATACGTAAGGGGTGTCTGTGTACGTATCATTGACTTTTAGAAATGTATTTAACCTTTTATTCACGTTTCAGTTCTTGTTTACGTCATTAGGCTAATGAATTTTCATTATCTATCTTTCTTTCAATAACTCTCAAATTTCATTGCTCGCTTACCTCAGACAATTCTTCCATTAAGCCTTATAATTAGTAGCATCAAACATATTATCTTTCTAGCATTACGCAACATTTCATGAGCTGGTTAATTTTCTAAAGGAGTCATAAATATTTTTATTAGTTCAAATTTGTTTTTAATTTTTTTTAAACTGATCTCTCATTTTTCTTCCTTCAAATTTCGATACTAATAATCTTATTTATTTCCTTTATTGTTTAGTTGTGGAAACCATCAAAAAATACTATTTATAATATTCGTTATGAATTATCTCAGTATTTATTAAAATTAAATTGAATTTTATCATTTTTATGGATACTTAATACGAGGAAAATATTGTTAAGTCTCCGTTTGTTAATTAACTTTCCGTAACTTCGTTCCGACGAAACTTAAGCGACACAAGTCTTTTCTTAATAAAACTGGTTTATTATTTCCGAATATAACTTTACCGATACACTCAACTTCAACAATCGCGCTAAACAAACGCTATAACAACGAACGTGCTCAATAATACTTCTGACTGCAGATCAATTACTCACTGTCTTTTCACACACGTTACATTCCCCTCTTTTATATACCAGCTTACCCTATCTAGTAAATACTAGAGCATTCGCCAAGATACGGGATAGTTCTAGAAACTAGAGGGCGTGAGAATAGTCACGTCATCTCGATGACGCAACAATATCATATTGTTGATATTTAGCACAAGTACTTGCTAGTAAATATACATTCAGCTTTTAATTCGTTTTGTTTTGTTTATTTACCAGTTGTTAAGCGCAAAGCTACACAATGAACTATCTGTGCTGTGCCCACCAGGTGTATCAAAACCCGGTTTTTAGCTGTATAAGTTCGCAGATATGCCGCCAATGTGCCACTGGGGAAAATTCAGCTTTCAGATAAGGAATATATTTTAATAAATATTTGTCTGAAAGTTTACGTCAATTCGTTAACATTATCTTATGCATCAATATTTAGCATCAGCTCCAATAAATTTTAGTTTAATTCCAAGACATTTGTATTTACAACAGTAATTAATATTTCTATAAATTATTTTTGACGCTGTGAATGTCATAATATGATCCAAATGTCTTCCAAACAATATAGCAGTTTGTCTTCTCTTGGAGATAATTATATTCCTAATATTTAGTACGATTCTATTTATGACATTATAGTAATACTTTGTTAGATTAACAGAAATGAAAATCTCTCGCATTTTTTATATTTGTTTACTCTATTTATTTTGTTTTGAATGTCGCCAAAAGCTATACGAGGGCTATCTGCGCTATATAGCCGTCCCACCGCCAACTTTTAGGCTACTACTTTACCAACAAACAGTGGGATTGACCGTTACTTTATAACGCTCCCATGGGTGAAAGGGCGAGCATGTTTTGTGGAACGCGACCCTCAGATCATGAGTCTAGTGCCCTAACCACTTGGCCATGCCGAGCCGCTCAACAATTTACTAGAAAATACATTTGTGAAATTACTAGCCGTAGTTTTTAAGAAAACAAATTAAATAGGTAAAATACGATATCAGAATATGGTTAAGATGCGTAATAAAGGAATATAACTGTCATACTTTAGGTGCACCGGCCCGGCATGGCCAGGTGATTAGGGCGCTAGACTCATAATCTGAGGGTCGCAGGTTCGAATCCCTGTCACACCAAACATGCTCGCCCTTTCAGGCGTTGGGGCGTTATAATGTGCGGTCAATCCCACTATTCGTTGGTAAAAGAGTAGCCCAAGAGTTGGCGGTGAGTGGTGATGACTAGCTGCCTTCCCTCTAGTCTTACACTGCTAAATTATGGACGGCTAGCGCAGATAACCCTAGTGTAGCTTTGCGCGAAATTCAAAAACAAACAATTAGGCGCACCCACGGCTCCAAATAGCGGAAAGCGTTTTTAGTTTTTTTCGGCAAAGAACGGCGAGTCATGAACCTTCGGATTGTTATTTTTCTTTAACACATGCTTTCTGGATAGTAGATAGCAACCTATTCAACCCTAAATGATAATCAGGTGTTATTTCTTTGTTTTCAATAGACGTAGATTTCTTTCTTTGAATAACACAAGCCTACGAATTTAATCTTTATAAAATTGTTTTGGTTTTAATAACGGATTTTCCATAATTCAGCTACGCAGATTTCGAAAATAATAATATTATTATTTTTTCTATCACGTAAGGATCTTTTACAAATCGGGAAGAGAATAAAACCCTTACTCAGATCAAATTATTATTTCGTTTACCATAATGAAAATTTTTATTATTATGTTTGGGTTCTAGAACGATCGATAAGACTTTTATGTCGCGATTAGTCTAAAGATTGTTTATTTGTAATTAAGCACAAAGCTACACAATGGGCTATCTGTGCTCTGCCCACCACGGGTATCGAAACCCGGATTTAGCGTTGTAAGTCCGCAGACATACCGCTGTGCCACTGAGGAGCTAGTCTAAAGAAATCTATTGCCAGTGGTTGTCAACATTTTAAACATAACAAAATGTGACCCGATTTCAATGAAAATGATTCACTTTGTGAAAAATCTGTACATGATGGAGAAAAATTGATATCATTTTCGGATTCAGCGTACAGGAATTATTGTATAACATGTAAAAATTTCAAAACAATAAAACCATCGCAAGCCTGTGTAATCATTCCTAGAACTTCATATCTGATGTGTCCATTCGAACTGTTGTATTGAGAAAGGATTTCCTTAAAAAGATACAATACAAAACTACTTTTCTACTTATGATCAATGGTATCGCTATTACATTGAGGTGTATATTGCGAAACTAATAATTTCTGTCGATTTAACTGAAACTTGATTTTAAAAAATGAAGAATATCTAAAAATAAAACAAAAAATTTACGGTATTGCATTAATAGAAACGTAAAATGTTATATGTGTTATTATAACTTTAATAATTCAATCACAAAAGATACTGTCAACTTTAGTTAATTGAAAACATAATTAAGTCATCAATGTCGGTTATTAAGAAATAAGAAAAACTCCATAAATCTATACCAAAGTAGATAACACTAATTAAATAACAGGGACTTGTAAAAAGGAGTCATTAAGCCTTTTTTGTAACGTTCACCAGCTTTTGCCGTTAAATGTGCACTACTCTTTTCTTGAAACTTTTTGGTAATAATAGTGAAGATTATTTCGAATAATCTTTAGCTGACCTTTGATATTTACTAATATTACTTCGCATTGTTAAGTTAGTATATTGGTTTAAGGCTTAAACCTCATGGGATATTAGGCTTACGACAGAAAATATCGTTACTAGCGAGAATACCTAATTAATTATTAATTCCATTCTAACCATTATAGTTTTTGTTTTCTTGAGTACTGATTTATGACATTATTTATTTCTAGTTAGTTGGCTACACATTAATTTGTAACTTACTTTTTAGCTCTGATATATTTAGTCGGCTTACTTCTGACCAAATGTTATAAATAATATATAAACTTCATTAAAGTAAGAACGAGACAAAGTTGTGATAATGTAGTGCTGTAACTCAGGCTTGGAAGATGAATTTCTTATAAGCTATAAATTTAAATATATGTCTATTGAGACTGCTAATGTAATTAAAAATATAAATACATCTGTTACATTCATGCATATCAATTATTTCTTTGTTTGTTGTTAAGACCAAAGATACACAACGGGCTATGTGTACTGTGTCCACGCACTTCGGGTATCGAAACCTGGCTTTTAGCGTTTTAACTCTTCAGGCTTACCCTAAACCACTGGGGAGATAAGGTACGTCAAAAACGTTTTTTTTTTTTATTTTTGCAAAATTAGCAGATTTTGTTTCACATATGTCGTTCGATCTTTTCTGACTATCCTCCAATGTTTTTTCTTTTTTTTTTACTGTTTTGAGCAAACATTTTCTGAAAAGGACTGGAAATATAAAAGTATTATTTCATTCATTAGGTGAATTAGCCAACTGGACAATGCTAATAAGTATTTCATTAATGTTAACTCCTCTTTCATGGAATTAAGTACAAGCGTTTCAATCACAAAAAATATCGTGCATATTTTTTCTTATTATTATTACTAGCTGGAATACCCGTCTAAATAAAAAAATCTTTTGTAACAAAGGATAGGAAATTGTGCTTCTATTTTTTATTAACATGGTAAACATTAAAAGTGCAAAAAAATCGCATAAAGACATGTTTTCAAGAATTCTATCAATATGAAATTAGATGGGGGGAGCAACCTCCCCTCATGACCTACCTCGTGTCATCCTGTATCAAGTTGTGCTGATTTGGTAGTTTCCGAGATTAGATGTGAAATTAGATGGTAGGTAACCCCCCCCTTCATGACCTTCCTCAAATCATCCTGTATCACTGTGTCAAATATGGTGCTGAATGATCAAGAAATATGGAAACGTATAAGGAACAGACACACACACATATCGTCATTTATTTATACAGATAATAAGCGTAATACTTTACGTCTTAATATTATGCAGTTGCAATCTTTATAGCAAAGTTTGTACTATTCTTTTGCCTTAAGACTATATATTTTAACTATGGGCCCGAAGAAGAGTTGGTTGTACATTTATTTATATCTATTTTTTATTTATTTTTTGTGATTACATGTAGTCAAAATAAATATAAAACCTGGAAAAAGAATACAGCTTGGTTTGAGATACCATATACAAATACCGCCCCTAAAAAGTCACTAACTGTTTTATTGTGATGTTAGCTTTGTTTTATACGTAAAAGAATAGTTCGGGTTTCACAAGTAGTAAAAATAGTTCTGTATAAAACATTCAGTTTTAAATTCATATCGTTTTTTTATGCTGAATATGGTCGGCAGCAATTATAACTTGTTTGTTTGTTTGTTTTTTTTTGGATTTCGCGCAAAGCTACACGCGGGCTATCTGCGCTAGCCGTTCCCTAGAGGGAAGGCAGCTAGTCATCACCACCCACCGCCACCACTGGGCTACTCTTTTACTAATGAATAGTGGGATTGACCGTCACATTATAACGCCACCACGGCTGAAAGGGCGAGCATGTTTGGTGTGACGGGGATTCGAACCCGCGACCCTCATATAACTTGTTTTTTGTAATTGTAGATTAATTTTCAAAACTATTCTTCAATTAAAGCAAACCAGCTAGCTTCATAATTAGGTTTTAGCGTCCCATGTTTCTCTGAATAAAATTGTAAAGTCAACCAGAGTTGCCCCCCAGTGGGTCAGCGATAAGTTTACGGAGTTACAACGTTAAAATCCAAGGTTCATTTCTCCTCCGTGAACAGCGCAGATAGCCTAGTGTGTGGCTTTGCGCTAAAACAAACATAAACAATTAAAAGTTTTTGTTTTTGGACTTTCTGTTCATGTAATTCCAAACGAACGTACCACAAAGCGGTAAAATTATTTTTTTAGGGAGGTGACTGGACGAGAGATAAAATTTAGATAATGAGAAGTAAACTCACACTTCATTTTTATTTTTTATTCATTTATTTTTTAGGTAAAATCTGAAATTTAGGCTTAAATACCAGATAATATTAATTACAAGTAAACACCATATATTGAGTTCACAGAACGAATTCAAGAAGAAATTAGCGAAATAAGTGTAAATCACGTTTTAAACTTTGGTACTAGAAACACATTAACTTTCTTAAATTATGGTAGAAATCTCATTTTAAGATATTTCATCTTTAAAAAGAGTTGTACTAAGACAAATTATTTTTCTTGTTTCTATTGTGCGTTTTTTATTTCTGTCTTGTGAATGATTTTTACTTCTTTGTTGCCTTATTTCAAGTTTGTTAATTGACTTTATAGAATTTAATATCATCTAGTGCAATGGAATTATATAATGAATTGTTCGAACATACGGAATTAACGTGTGTTAACTGTTATATATACTAATACAAATTGATAATGCCCATACTATGTTACCTTTGTTTATGTTAAACGTTCGAATATAAATTAAAAGTGTCTCTTAAATAAGCATTCGATAAAGTAAAATATGAAATGAGATGTAGTCAATAAAATACATTTATAACTGACTTTATATTAATTGTACGTTAATTATAGCTGGAGTTTAGTTGGCCTATAATTCTGGTTCCAGTTTAAATGTTCCTTAACCTATTCGTGACAGTTGAAGGTAGGTTTAATTGTTTTCTTTTGTATTTTACGATAAGAAGTAGTTAGTGATCAATTATATGATCTGAAAATAAAATGATCATTCACCTAGCTTCCACTATATATATATATATATATATATATATATATA